>NC_087155.1:33490055-33590055 GCF_035594125.1 Scylla paramamosain | reverse complement strand
ACAAATAAAGAACAAACCACAGTAACCCTGACGAAGAAAGAAGGTGTAGAAGGAGGAGGAGGAGGAGAAGAATGAAGGACGCAAAAGGAAGAGACAGAATCAGAGGCACGTGGAAGTGTTAGTGGTGGTGGTGGTGGTGGTGGTGGTGGTGGTGAGCTTGACAAGGCAGGGTTGGGTGAGCTGCGCCTCCCCTGGGTGGGATGATAGGAAGGTCAGAAATAGCCAGGCCGCGATTACACTATCACGTCCGCGTTTCCTTGGGGATGGAAAATTTCAGCACCATTCCTCCCGCCGCTTTTTTTTTTTTTTTTTTTTTTAATCCGTGGGAGGAAAAAATGTTGAGGATTTCATTAATATTGTGGCATGACGTGTTGCCGGTTCACTGAATACAGCAGTTGGTGTGAAGATGTCTTCTTTTGGTTGTCCTGTTCACTGTAGGGTAGGTTTTGTAGTTACGTTTCAATTAACACTTTTATCTGTCTCTCCATATGCCATTAATTTTTTTTTTCTCTTGTAATGATAAATGTAATGAAGTGTTTAAAATGCGTGTATTTATTCTTGTTACTGTTGGTTTGGTTGTGCTCTTCAGTGTGATAGATTTTCATCTTCTCCAGTACTAGTCTTCCCAATATAGGGTATTTTTTTTGTCAAGTCTCTCTTCACAAAGTACCAGCTACTTGCTTTTCATGAATTTTCAGTTTGTCAACACGTTTTTTTTTTTTTTTTTGCGAATTATAAAGCTCAGAGAGAGAGAGAGAGAGAGAGAGAGAGAGAGAGAGAGAGAGAGAGAGAGAGAGAGAGTAGCTCGATTAGAATAACAAAGTTCAGAGTGACTGAAACATACGACGCCAGCAAGAAGCTTAATAAACACATAAATCTCAACACTGATCGCCGGCGAATCAAGCTCCAGACGAACGTGCAGGTGTTCACAAAGCACAGCAGCAGCGTCCACCTCTGCATTGCCGCCTCACTAATGCTGACATTTGAATTCCGCTCGAGGAGGGACGGTAAAGGAACTAATGACGGTGTAAATAGTACTAGTCGCGAGAAAATTCCCTCTGAAAATCTGATGAACTTATGAACTACAACACAAACAATGTACGTTATTTGTTGTTTGTGCAAGGTGTGGATTGGTTTAGGAGTGTTAAGCTTTATGGAATAGTCTCGGTTTTAAACTTATGAACTAAGCACAATGCATTTTTTTCTTTTTGAAATTAATGCAGGTTGTGGATTGGATTACGAGTGTTAAGGATGAAGGATAGTTTTAGTTTAAAATTTTATCTATAGCAGCATAATCCATTTCTTTCTTGGGATTAGTGCAAATTTTGAACTGGCTTAGTAGTGTTCAGGTTTAAGGACAGTTTTAGTTTGCATCCGCTTGAAATATACGTATTATTTCAACAATATGAGATTAATGAGCATGTGTTTTATCTGTGCTAGCGGAGCGCAGCACACAGGGAGGCGCATAATTAATTCTCCAACCTACAAATATCCCAGTGTTTCAAATTGTCGCAGTAAATGTTCCCTCGACGTGCTTGCGTGCTAAACTCGCGCCACACACCTAGTTCCGCTGAAGATTGCATCGCGGCGCGGGAAAATACATTGTCGTGATTACTGCTGGAAATACGAATATTCCGAGGAGTGTGTATAGCATTCCCCTGCGTGCACACCGGTGGGAAATTCCTTAGTGCTGGAGATGCTTCTTCACTCTTGTCTCTCTTCCCTTCAAGTACATTACGAACTCGAGAAATAATTGTCTTACACAAGAGAAATTGAACTTTTATAACTATGAGTGGTGTGATATGATTCCAGAATTTCTTTTGACAAATGCTACTTATTTGTGTTGGAAAAAAGTAAAAAAGGAAAATAATTGTTATGTTGATGTTCAAAGGTAGTAGTGTTCTCCTCTAGGGCATCAGTGTATAAGAGGACGTCCTGATGACACATTGGTATTCAGGTCGCGGCGGTCGTGTTTCCACCGCCGGGAAGAGAAACGTATAAAAAAAAAGGAACGAAACATGAGGGACAAAGATTCGCCAGGGGGAAGATGAAGGGCGGAGAGATCACTGGGTTGGGAAAGGAGGGGAAAAGAGGCGAAAGGGGAACACAGAGGCAGGAGGGAGGAGCCGCGAGGCAGGCCAGTGGCTCCGTCTCTCATTAAGAATCAGGAGAGGGACGGCAAGCGGCAGGGGATCTCGGTAATGGCTCCGGCGTCTTCCTGATGAAGCCTCGCACTTTCAATGGAAACAACGACACAGATTTTCAGCTTGGTTATCATTCTCGGCTTCCCGCGACCTTCATCTTGATGGTGGAGAAGGGTCTTTGTCAGGAAGGTCTGGAAGGGAGGGCAAGGGGAAGGGTTGGTGGGGAGGGAAGGCTGTGAGGGGAGGGTTTGGTTCTCGGTGGCTGGGGAGGCTGGGTCATGGGGAGGCCGCGTTTTCCTGGCAATTCCGAGTTTTAGAACACAACAATGAAGGCTTGAGGGCGCGATGACGTCACGGTTTTTGTAATATCGCCATTGTATTCAGGAAATGAGGCTTCCTGTTTGCATCACGCTGAAGTAATTATTCTCATTGTGAGTATTTTTATCCCCAACTCAAAACGACGTGGGGCTGAAATGAAAACTACCGCGTCGCCTAAAAATAGAGAGGAAAGGTTCATAATAACATGGAATAAAAAAGAACAGAGTATTTTTTATTCCTTCTATTGAACTCTGCCGTCAGGCCAGCCGCCGAGGAGCGTGTAGGCATCAAAGGAATTACGAAAATCTCCTTAGGCTAACCGAGAGCCGCCGGCCTCTCCAGGGTCTCCTCTCGGCGTTGGTAACAAAGCGGTGTTGTGGCCTCTCTACACTCTTTCTCCCCTTCTTCTCTCTCTTACTCTTCATCCTTCACTCCTATTTACTACACAGCGATCTCCTCAGCCTATATCTCATCTCCTCACCCCCTCAGCTATTCTCATTCTACAGCCCTTTCCTTCGTGTCCCTGTGCTCTCCTTCGACCCAGCTTCCCTCCTTCACCACTAACACGTCTTCTCTCTTGTCTTCACCTCCAGTGCTCTTCTTCCTTCTTCACTAGCAGTCGTGTCCCTACTTCATCACCATCTGGTTCTTTCCTCTCCAGTCTCACCCTCCCCCAACTCTCACTTTCACCACCACCTAACCCTTCCCTTTCTCCCTGGCTCGTCCCTTCACCAAAAATCCCTTTCACTAGCGTATCCCCTTCACCACTAGTCCTTTCGTTCATCACTAAATGTCCTTTCCTCCCCTTCACTATCAGAAGTCCCTTTCACCACCATGCTAGCTAGTACCGTGCACCAGTCATTAACCCCTTCACCACCACAGCACCACTAGACCTTCCCTCTCACCACCACCCGTTTTCTTTCACAACTCAGCATCCTCTATCACCTCGAACGCTTCTCTGCTTCCCTTCGGATCTGTTCTCTCACCCACACCTGCCATAGAGTTCGAGGCACAGTACCTTCCCTTCAGCGCCGCTCACACAGTGCTACACGACGCCAAAGGAGAGCTTAGAGAAGAACAAAGACGAGATTTCCTTATATCATGTCCTGGACGGGGGCAGTGGTGGGTGAAGATGTAGTGTGTAAGTTTCAATATATCAGAAGATTGTGGCTCAGCTTGTATGTTTAAGGTGGCTTGGTCCGTGGATTTGAATTTATGGAGCATCCCAATAAGGCTGTGGGGTAGTATTATGACGGCCCCATAAATCTCTTACTGTAGCACAATTTTAAGTGTGCCGACAACTTCTAATTTTGGAATAGAGAATTTAGTGGCTATTTGTTCTGCCCCTGCCCTCCTCCCTCACCGCCTCGTCTCCTCCTCCCTTCTTTCCTTCCTTTTTTTCGTTGTGGTGAATAGAATTGATTGCCTCAGTAGCTCTAGGGATGCTAATACTGGCGGTGGTGGTAGTGGGAGAGGAGTGGTGGTGGTGGTGGTGATGGTGGTGGTGGTGGTGATTGTGGTGGTGGTTGTGGTTCTGTTTGTGGTGGTGGTGCTGCTACTGTTGTTCTTACTACTAACTACTACTACTACTACTACTACTACTACTACTATTACTACCAATAACAACAACACCAACAACACCAACACCAACAACACCAACACCACCACCAACATCATCAATAACATAAACAACAACAACAACAACAACAACAACAACAACAACAACAACAACAACGCCCAACAACACCACTACAAAACATTCATATCACCACTATCTTCCATCACCACCGCAACATTACTAACACCAGTAACATCATCACCACACACTCGAACAATAACAAGGACGAGGGCAGCATTACCAACCCCGCTACACCTTATTACCTGGCTAGAGTGTACGTGTAGGGCTGAGGGTCACTTGCAACTTTCCTTATCTTCTTTGTGTTCTTTTATGTTTGATTAAAATGGGGCGGAGAAATGGGGTGTTTTGGGGAATCAGCTGTGCATGTACTTGTGTTAATTTCCCTCCTCTTGTTTCTATGTTAAGATGAGACCGATTTATTATTTTCCCTGTTTCCCTTTCCCAGTATCTGTGTATTTTTAACCTCCATAAATCAAAAGGCATAGATGTATACATTTTTTGTGCGTGTATGTGACCTTGAACTTAAAAGATCACATCCCTCCATTAATCTTCTCCCACCTTCTCCTCCTCCTCTCTTTCTTTCCTCTCTTTCTCCCTCTCCCTTTCTCTTCTCTCTCATTTTACCTAATCTTTTTCCATGATTTCCACCATCCATCCCTCTCTCACGTCTTCATCCCGCCTCTCTCTCTCTCTCTCTCTCTCTCTCTCTCTCTCTCTCTCTCTCTCTCTCTCTCTCTCTCTCTCTCTCTCTCTCTCTCTCTCTCTCTCTCTCTCTCTCTCTCTCTGGGCTTTGTTTATTCTTTCCTTATGTATATTTTTTTTTCTTTTGGCTCGCTGCTCCAGAGAGAGAGGGAGAGAGAGAGGGAGAGAGAGAGAAAGAGATAATAAAACTTGTGAAAATAAAGGCAAAATATATGAATGACAGAAAAGAAAGCAGAGAAAAAGATAAAAAAAAGGAGAATGAAAAATGGAAACTTTCAGGGATTAGAGAAGAAAGAGAGGAAGGAAGGGAAGGATAGGAGAAGGAGGAGGAGGAGGAGGAGGGAGGAGGAGTGTATAGGATAAGCCTGGAAGAGTGGAGGAGGGAGGAGCATCAGCAGTAGTAGTAGTAGGAGGAGGAGGAGGAGGAGGAGGAGGAGGAAAAGGAGGAAGGAGGAAAAGCTAGGAGGAAGGTGATCCATCAGTGTCTGGCTCATAATATATTACCGCTGGTGGCCTTCCCTTGACAGGTGGGGGTGGGAGGGGTGTGGCGGGGCGTGGTGGGGCTCTCTCCCTCACTCCTACTCCTCCCACTACACTCTCACACCTCCCCACGCTGCTCCTGCTTCTCTCTCCACTCCTTCTCACTTATGCCAGTCCCACACTCACACTTTCCTTCTTTGCTTTCTTCGTTTTTGTCTTTTTCTTTCGTTTTCTTACTTGTTTGTTCTGTTTCTTCTGTCTGTCTTTCTGTCTCTCTCTCTCTCTCTCTCTCTCTCTCTCTCTCTCTCTCTCTCTCTCTCTCTCTCTGTAACCCACAATTATTCTCCCATTCACTATTTTCCCCTCTAACCCTTGTTGCTTTTTCCCCCTCTCACTCCTTCCTTTCTTTCCCCTCACTTCTCTAATGTTGTATTAATTCCTTCCCTCCATTATTTTTCCCTTTCCCTCATCTCCTCTCACTTCCCATTCCTCCCCTTTTCTTCTCCCCTCATTGCCCTTTCCCGTTACTTTGTTTCTCTCTCTCCTCTTTTTTTCTCTAAATTTTATTTTGTATTCTAACAAAAGAAAGTCTCGTTTTTTTTTCTTAGTTCTTCTCTCTTTTTTTTTTTTTGTATTCACACATTTTTCTTTATTTTCTTATTTAACTTCCTCTCAGTTTCTTTTGTCCCGTGATAGTGTGCAATTTTAAGCTCACTTTCCCCTCATTCTTTCCCATTTGTTCGTGTATTTCATGCTTAAAAATATGAAAAACTTAAGATTTTGTAAAAGACGTGCTAAACGTTTCCTAGATATTCATGTATAGGGCTGAGAATGGTGACTGTTCTTCTTACTTCTCTATTCTTACTTTGCACTTGGGGTAGAGACTTGTAGGAAAAAATTGATTTAAATAGTAACGACATCTTAAGTTTTTTTTTTTACTCTTTTTTTTTACATTTGTTTCTTTACGCTACTTTGTTCATCATCGTTGTTGTTCTTGTTGTCTTGTTATATTTTTATTTTTTTGTTACTTCTTATGCTTCTCCTCGAGTTTTGCTATTTGTTTATTTTTTTTTAGCTAATTTTGTTCTTTTGTTACTTGTTACAAATGATTTTTTTCGTTTTTTTTTATTTTCTTTTTAGTGCTCATTATCCTCTACTTATTTTTATTGTTACTTCTCGTCAAATGTCCATTGTTTCTTAGTACTCCTTATCCATTGTCACGTTCCTTCTTTCCTTTATTCCTTCGTCTTCCCGTCATCCTTTCCTTCTCTCCTTCCTTTCTTACTTCGTTCTCCCTTTTCCTTCCTCCCTTCCTCCCTTCCTTCCTTCCTTCCTTTCTTCCTTTGTCCTCCCATTCCTTCCTTCCTGCCTTCCTCCCTTCGTCCATCCTTCTCTCCCTCCTACCTCCTTCCTACCCTTCTTCTTAAATTCCCCCCAATATCCTTCCAAAACCCCAAGGAATGCACCTTTATCAATAATTCTTCACTTCATCTATCTACTCCTCGCTCTGTCCACCCTTACCTCCTTCCCTCCCTCCCTCTTTCCCACCCTCCCTCCCTCCCTCCGTCCCTCAGTCCTTCCAGGTTGGCGGGAACAAGGGTGGTGATGGAGGTTGTGCCTGGAACTTGGAAACTAACTTGTTATTTATTTATTTTTTTTCTTCGGGATTAAATTGCCAAACTTGAGGACCATCTTTCAAAACACAGTTCCTGCCAGTGAATTATTACAGGGAGTGGGGGAAGTGTGTGCAGGTAGGAGCAGAAGGAGGAGAGTGGGAGGCAGGGAAGGAGGGAAGGGAGGGAGCAAGGAGGAAAAATTAATGGTTGGAAAATGTTAACGGAGAGGAATTTAAAGCGTGTCTCGAATCTTGCTTCAAATTTTTTCCCCCCTTTGCCTCCTCTTTTTTTTCCCTCCTTTACCCGCATGGCTGGACACACACACACACACACACACACACACACACACACACACACACACACACACACACACACACAGAAACAGAAGCAAAGCAAGTGGGATGAGTCACATTGCATCACTAAATACTACAAAGCACCAATTGTGAAGCCCCGAAGTTGCTATAGGAGGTGAAGAGCCAGTGTTTACTTTAATTATTAATACGTTGAAGGAAAATTGTGTAGAAAGGCAAGAAGAATAGGAGGAGGAGGAGGAACAGAAGGAGGAGCAGAAAGACGAGGAAGACGAGAAGGAATGAAGAATCAGCAAGAGCAACAGAGAGAGAGAGAGAGAGAGAGAGAGAGAGAGAGAGAGAGAGAGAGAGAGAGAGAGAGAGAGAGAGAGAAACATTCACACACACACAACCACACACACACACATATACACACAGATAGCGAGAGAGAGACGCACGCAATGCAAGTAAGAATGCTGTAATAAAAGGAGAAGGTGTTGCTGTGGATGTGTGAAAGTTTTAATGAATAAAACTCATTGTGAAAGCAGCGCGAGGACTCCATGACGGGGGATATTACTGCTACCGCTGCTCAGGATGTGTTCCGCCGACAGAGGGCTGGAAACCCTTGACGTGCCCCAGAAAACACCTAGGCTGCGTACGTGCGGAGATTAAGAGTACTGGGTTAATTTAATGGGAATTGAACGGTTATGGGTATACAGAAGCTGAAGAATGATTGCGGATTCTTCTTTAGGTATTGTTGATTTGATTCGGATGTATTGTCGAGTGAGGGAGGTGTATGCTAGTGAGAGATGAGGTAGGTGTGGAAGGCAGGAGAAAGGGAGAGAAGAGGAAGAGAGAGAGAGAGAGAGAGAGAGAGAGAGAGAGAGAGAGAGAGAGAGAGAGAGAGAGAGAGAGAGAGAGAGAGAGAGAGAGAGAGAGAGAGAGAGGAAGAAGTTATGGATGAAAATAGGAGTAACCAACACACACACACACACACACAATGGAAACAAAAGGCGTAGATGAAAGTATAAACAAGATCATGAAGTACCAGTAATACATATATTCTAAATAAGTAACAAAAAAGCACATTTCAACAAACAAACAAGAAGACAGCAAATTAAGACACTGTTGACACAAAAGTACTGTCCACATACGATACTGCACCGCTCTCAGAAACAGTGCTCCTAAGAAAAGACTTTTATCACGGACAAAGTCAAGGTTTGCGCGCCTCGAGGTGAAGGTGTAGGTGGCAAGGGATCAAAACACGTGCTTGACCCTCAGCCTGATTTACTGAAGTCGTCATTTGTCTTGCCTAACTCCTCTCTTGCTGATGATTTATGTCCTTATTTTTTTTTCTTTTTCTTTTTTTTTTCTCTCTCTGCTCCAGCTGTACCACTTCGCCATTCCCACAGTAATGCTGATGATAATAGTAATACTTGCTAATTTGTACCAGAAATAAGGACTTTGACCTCTGTTTTGACATCTTAGAGAGTAGCACCTTAGTGGACCTTTGTTTCGTTATTCTTGTTGCTCTAGGTCTATGTCTCTTACCTAAAAGATAAATAAATAAAAATGTGTTTGCGTTTTGTCTCGACTGCGTTTAACAGACCGTAGTGGAAGGTATTTTAGGCTTCAAAAAATATTTTCATGAATGTGTTGATAGTTCGACAAAAGTTCTAGACAGTCAGTGAAAACACGCATGAGCACCTGACTAGTCATCCATGTGGCAGATGAAAACAGCTTTTTTGGGAGTCCTAAGCATTTCAGAATACGAATCTTACTATCAAGCGAGTACTATAGCATTTTGTAAGCAGCTATCCACCCTCTCTCCACCTGAGTACCTTTATTGGCCCAAAACAGTCCTTGATCTGTACTATCTTATCCTTCGCTCACCACCACCATCTGCCTAGTCATCCTCCTTTTTTTCCCTCGATTTTACTCTGGTATAATATTTCTCAGCGTGGCGAATTATTATTATTTTTTTTTTTTCATATTGCTTTTAGTATTGTGGAAATTTTGGCCTGTCTAGGTGATGAATGGCCTTGTACCTCTCCTGCCTTCGTGCCGCGCCTCCAGGGTCAGTGGCAGCGCACCAGCAGGGGAGGGAAGATCAAGGCAGGGTGGTCACGTCCGCAGAATTAAGGGATTTCTTTATACTGCACGAAAAGAAGGGTGTTTTCTTCCCGCATATTGTTTATAGTACAGCAGACTTTCGCACCGGCTTTGTCCTTTTTGCTCTCTCCTTTGTTGTCGTTTTTCTGGACACACGCGACTTTGAAAACTTTCTCGAAAATTCTTGAGAGAAAAGTTAAGGGTGTTCAAGGCCGTCTGAGGTCACGTTTGAAGTCTTCTTTTGTGTCTGTGTGTGTGTGTGTGTGTGTGTGTGTGTGTGTGTGTGTGTGTGTGTGTGTGTGTGTGTGTGTGTGTGTGTGTGTGTGTGTGTGTGTGTGTGTGCGCGTGCGTGCGTGCGTGCATAACATTTCAGGAATGCTCGCAGTGTGTTGCGTGAGTGTGCTCGCCTTTAACCTGGAAGTAGAGTGCAATTAAATAACCATGAATGATTTCCACGATTACTTGATGCGAAAATCAGTGTAGTATATTACCTGTTGCAATATTAGCTGAGGTTAGATTGTAATCAGCGAGACAAATCATTGTAATGCAAATGCTATTCATCCATTTATCTCGCCCTCCGTGTTCCTCTGCAGCCTGCCATCACCAGGAACAACAGTCCGTCTCCCTGTTCACCTCCACTGTGGAGAGTGACGACTTTATACGCGTTCATTATTTAGCACCGGAAGGATGTATTTTTCTCGCTGGAGCCTTGTTGTTTATTTCTGTTTTCCGCGTGGGCTGGAGTTGTGTGTTGCGAGCGGATGGGAACGTGAGGTGTGAGGTAAGGGGAGGCGCGGCGCCACGTGAGACTGCCACAATTCCTGAAAGGCTGGACGCCCTCCGGCGACGAAACTTTTAGGTAAACATTTGTTATACTCCTTATGGTGATTACAGCGTGATGATGCTGGTAAGGGCGAGGTCTTGGAGCCCACTACTACTAATTTCGCTCACTGTGTACTCGCGGGAAGTAGGTAAGGAGGGAACATAAGCTCCTCGCGCCACTAACACCTCTTGCTTATGCACGGGTCCAGCTCTTGGCTACTCAGCCCATAAGCGGGACGCGCCTGTCTGCTCGTACACAGGGTGGCCCGGTTAAGGTGTGCTAAATTTTCAGGGAGTGAATGTTTAACTCATACTAAACTTAATTTATTCTATAAGAGAAATTCTTATTATCAACCAGTACAGTTATTACATCGTGTACATCACAGCACCCTCCCTCTCCTCCTCCTCCTCTTCCTTCACTGTGGACTCCTTCACTACTCCGACCCAAACCCGTACCTGTACATACTTCAAGGGTTCGTTGGATCATCATTAATGTTGTGTTTAACGATGTTCAGACGGCCCGGCGAGACGCACAGGAGGAGCGTGTGGCGGGAGGGGCGAGCGTCTTCCGTGTCGGTTGGGAGGCGGGGATATCAAGTAATATGATATATTAATAAATAACTTTGTAACTGCTCGTATGATTTTCCCCATGGGAGTGATTATGAATATATTAAAAAAGCCAATTTATTCATCTGAATTCCCTCGTGACGCGCACCTTGCACACACCTGCCGTAATCCATCAATCAGGAGACTGTCACGTGGCATTCCTTAGGGAGCACCCTTCATTTGGCGTCCACGAAGTCTACATATGCTGCGATAAGAATCTATACATGATACCCCCACGATTCTTAATGAAAAGTTGAGTTAGTATTTTTTACCCAAAGAAAACCAAACGCGCCACGGCACATAAGTAACAGCCACGCAAATAAGCATCTGGGAGTCTCCTCTTTGCGCTTGCCAACTTACCCGTTAATTTAATACTTGTTTATAATTTCCACGGAAGGGCAAATTTATGGCCACGGTCGCGGAGTGGTTAGCGAAGCAGGCTGCCGATCTACCTGCCCTATATGGCTCTGGGTTCGAATCTCCGTCAGGTTAAGCAGCAGGGGCACGCTGCGTACTGGGTGCCCTATCCGTCCTCAGAGGAGTGGCCTGGGGGTGCGCACCTGTGGGACACCTGTGGGATACCTGTGGGACACCTGGATGGCACAGAGGCTGGTATCGCAAAGGCAGAGAGTGAGTGACGCTATCGGAAGGTCAGTGAAGTGAGGATAAGCACTCCGCTACAGTACTGTATGGTATATCAGTCCTCTTTAGTTCAACCTATTGTTCTCAGCGTCACGGGCAACTGAGCCGTGGTAGCGTGTCTTATGTAGCTGTAGAGGAGACTAGAGTACACACACACACACACACACACACACACTAACAATGAAGAGCTTTTGTGTGGTGGTAATCAGGACATCGAAGTAGGTGAAGGTTATCAGCCGGAAACAAAAGAAAGGCAAGAAGTGGGTCAGTCTTCCTCCCTTGTGTCGAACCAAGAGAGAGAGAAAGAGAGAGAGAGAGAGAGAGAGAGAGAGAGAGAGAGAGAGAGGCGAGGAGGGGTCTCTACGACTATCCAAAGGCACCACTAACATCCAAACACTCCTTCATAGCGGGTCGTTACAGGACGGGGTAGGGTGGGGGGCGGTCACGGTACCCAGGTGGCGAGGGTCGTTGAGAGTGTATCCTGGGAACACAGAGGACAGTGGAGGTGTGATGGGGGACGGGAATGCGCTCTCTCTCTCTCTCTCTCTCTCTCTCTCTCTCTCTCTCTCTCTCTCTCTCTCTCTCTCTCTCTCTCTCTCTCTCTCTCTGCAAGGCGTTCTTCACCCATGAAACTTTAGTATTTCCTTGTACGAGTATTTCCCTTGTCTTAATTTTGTCTTGGGTATGTGGAGCTTGAATTTGATCAGTGACGAGACTCTGGTCCTGGAAAGCGCCGCGCGGGTCTCATCGTTAACGAGTAATGTTTCTGCTTGTGTCTGTGTGCCGTCATTCCCGGTCTGGTCGGGCCCTCTACTCCTGCACCAAGACACCATTTACTTGGGAGAAACAGTGCTTTGAATGTCCTAATATAGACGTTTCCTCCGATGCGTTATTGTCATTCCAGTGGTGTTATGACGTACAGAGTGTGTGTATGTGCGTACGTAGATAGACATTGAGTAGATAAATAGATGCATACTCGTATATGCACGTGTATTGATCCATATACTGATAAAGGAGTAGAGAAAAGAGAGGTTTAGATGCCTGTCACTACAATGAAATGACACCTAAACAGTGCAGCAAAAACAGATATTAGGAACCTTATCTTCCTCCTTTAAGATCCTACTACTATCACATTACACATTACACATTTCATTCTCTCGACGCTTTCACCTAATAACATCCTGAACCTTCATTTCTAGTCTCCCTCACCAGTACACCTTTCCCTTCACTCTTTCCATTATTATCTTGTATAGTCTTCTCTCTCTCTTTCCTATAGTACACCTTTATTTCCATGCTTACATATAGGACCAAATCCTGAAACACTTTTGGGCTCACATCCACTACTTTCAAAAGACTCCACTTTAAGTTATACGTATTTTCAAGACTGTCTTTATAATTCTAGTGACTGACAAGATTTAAGTATTATTAACAGCACAAACACTCTTGAGAACCCAGTTGATCATCTCTGTGGTTAAAGAGCAAAGTGTTTAGCCTTCTCTCTCCCTTGGAATATCTTTTTCTTCAAATCTACTATAGTGTCTCGACTCTTACCTTTAGTATCTTCTTGATTTGCCTGATGCCGATGGAGGACACTTTGTTGAGCCGCTCGCCAATGGAGTGGAAGAGCACCAGACACAGCGGGATGCCCACCATGGCGTACAGGATGGTGAAGATCTTGCCCGCCACCGTGTTGGGCGTGGAGTGGCCGTAGCCTGCAAAGATACAAACACACGGGTCACAGGAGTGTCGGCGAGGAGCACCAGTGATTCATAATATGCAATCAACACACAAGGCGGAGGTGTGTGATTTATGGCCCTCAGATGTTTGAACTTTAATAGTCTTTGCTAAATTGCCTGACGTCTCTTCACGCTTGTTTGAATCTATATACATGTGAGGGTTGCGTGTGTACACAGTCTGTCGCTGCTCCCTGCCCTCCTCCCACTGCTGCTGCTCGTCTTGCGCTATTACACGCCATCGTTCTTTGCTTATTGTTTTCATTTGGTTCCGGCTTCCGTGCAGTACTGGTCGTATACACTGCGACTGTTGATAACGTAAAAATAACGGAAAAGTACGAAACATGTATTCATATTACTAATAAATATTTAAATTTCACTTACAAACACAAAGGTATGACAGTTGCGTCGCGTCACCCTCGCTCGCTTGATGGCAAAAGCGCTGTGCGTGTACTCGTATTGGAAAAATGCAACAAATACACTTAACGGTTCGCATTGCAGAGAATAATTTATCCCTTAAATTGTAACATTTTGTCATTTTATTCATTGGAAAGTGTCGTGCTGTGAGGGGCGAGTGAAAGTAGATTTTTTTTTTTGTCGGCGCTTGAGTTGGATTCAAGAGGGAACCAGCAGGGGTCAGGAGGCCGCTCGTCACCCAGACTCACCCGCCGGCCCGACACAACTGGAAAAGAAAATGTCTCAAAGAAGTTCCCCTTTACTTCTGCAAACTTGAGCATGTGGCTGCAGCTGCCAGCGTGGCCGGGGGCGCTTCGAAGCGGAATAATAAACTCATGTGCGCAGGTGCATTATCAGATACTACAATGAATAAATTTAGCAGTCAGGAGCCACAGTGAAGGCAAAAAAAAGGTGTCCTTGCAGGACAAAATATACGACGATCCGTGCTGTGCAGTGCTGGGCTGGGCGGCGTCGCTGGGCGCGGAACGAATGAGGCGCCTGTGTCGAGGAGGCGGTGGGCGGCGGACGGGAGTACTCCTAGTTGGGAGGGCGCTCACCCACCCCACACATTCATGCATTATATTTTCCGCATTTCTCATAAATCAACCTCATTATAATATTCATACTTTATCGCGGAGGACCGTTCGGGCCACCTGGCGCACATTAATTGGCGAGACTCAGTCGTATACATGTATATGTGTCATGCGTTTTGCGTGTTGGCAGCGGGAATATATTATATGTGTGTACTGGTAACTGTGTACTTCATCTGAAACATTGAGGTTCACAGTACAGGTGGGATAGGAAAGTATTGGAAACCTGCATTGCAAAAATAAAACATGCAAATAAAAATGCCATGCAACACTAACCGGGGCAAATGCGTTAATCGAGAGACTATTAACTTTTTCAACATCACAGCATAAAACAGCGGCAAATCCCGCCGGCAGGGAGGACGCGGGGCTCATGGCCGCGCAAACACTCGTCGTAAACATCTGTGTAGGCCGGTGATCCTCCCGCAGCGTAAATATAAACACGAGTCTATTGCATGAGTCACGTGAATTGAATCGTTTGCCCGTACGCTGTTCCAGTCTGACGGGATCACCGGAAGGGAGGAGGAAGAAGAGGAGGAGGAGGAGATGAGAAAGTAGGAGGAAAACCGAGGCAAAGTACGTATATTAAACACACAAGCACACACACACACACACACACACACACACACACACACACACACACACACACACACACACACACACACACACACACACACACACACACACACACACACACACACACACACACACACACACACACACGCCATAGACTCACTTCATGAACTGTATGTTTGCTACGTATTAAGGATGTGCGCACGTGAGGTCCGCCACTTCACCTTCCTGGCAGTCACTATACGCACGAGTGTTTGGCAGCGACAGAACCAACACCTCTGCCCCTTTAATTGGTCGCCACCTCACGCAGCACTGGCCGGCGTGAGGCTCAAGCGCTGGACAGTGGCACAGGGATCGAGTGTACTCTTAGGGATGCTTGTATTCTCCGGGCGCAGTGAAGGCGGAGGGAAGGCCACAGGCAGACCAGCACGGGGCGTCAGGTAGAGGGTGTTTGATTTTATACAACTGAATCGGGTGATGTGCAAGTGGATACGAGTTGGAAGGTTGGGAGGTGAGTGAGGTGTAAGAGTTTGACGTGTATTGGGTGGATTTTGTGAGGATGAGGAGTGGATATGATGAGTAAGCGTATATTGAAAGAGGAGCGTGGGTGTGTGATGAGTGGGGCGATGGATGAGTGGCTGATGGTGGATGAGTGGCCGTGTCATGGGTGATCATATGAAATAGATAAGCTGAGCCGTTGATTTACAGGAAGTTATTCAAGTGGATGTGAGTTGGATGGATGATGCAGAAATAAAACCAAAGGAGGATTTCACCTTGACGCATTAGACGGAGTTAGGAAAGGGACTTGACACGCATACTAAATGGCTCTTAGTTCGTGGCGTATTAAGAGGAAAATATAATATAAGAGAAAGGAGGCAGGCAACGTGTCCATTAGCCTTTCCGTGCGCTCGCCTGTAGAGTAGTATAAAAGATAAGAAAGGAACATTATCCTCAGCGCGATAAGATAGGTCACATGATAGTGCCCATCAGCTGCTCATCACACACGCACCTCGAGAGCGTCAACAGTGATTAAAACGAGGTCGATAAGTGAGTTAGGGAGAGGGAAGGAAAGAGAGGGAGGGTGAGTGGGAGGGTGACGGGGAGGCTGACCTGCTTGGGTGCGAAGGTTAATTGTATGTTTTGGAAATCTTCCTCGGGGATTGATAGACTGTGAACCATGTCTATTTTGGATCCCCGCAGCTCCCACGTCCCTGTGGCACCAGTGGAGGCCGTGTAGAAGAGGTGGTGGTGGTGGTGGTAGTGGTGGTGGTGTTTGTCAGTGTGCTGGCCTAGATAACGCTCCCTCGCCAAAATATTTTCCCTCTCATTTATACAGTGGTCCTGCATTACAGTGGCATTATGGTTGTTTTAGGGGAAGGACAACACTTGTGTGTGTGTGTGTGTGTGTGTGTATATATATATATATATATATATATATATATATATATATATATATATATATATATATATATATATATATATATATATATATATATATATATATATATATATATATATATATATATATATATATATTTTTTTTTTTTTTTTTTTTTTTTTTTTTTTTTCTCTCCCACATGTACGAAACAATTTGCATGGTGTTATTGATGCCACTGGTGCTGGTTGATTTATTAACTGTAAGACTCCTTTGATATAGTGAGTACCCTGCAGTCTTCCCCCATCAAATCACCCAAAGTCTCCATATTTAAATCTTCTGTTCTCCCGCCCATGTCTCTCCTCTGCCGCCCCACACGTTCACAGTCATGGTCTCCTTGGTTTTATCTTGGGGTTCCGGCTTGCCTCTGGTGCCTTGAGTGTGGTTCCAGGTTTCGTTCTTAAAAGCATGAGTTGAGTTCCCGGTGACTGAAGTGAAGACAAACGAAAATAGCTATTAATTTTTTTTAAACTACTTTTGTCTTTGTCTCTCTCTGTCTCAAGATTGAAATTAAAATGGTTTACAGAAGAGAAAAGCTATTACGAAGACGTGCTTTCCTTTCCTGTAATTTAATTAATGGGGAGAATTTAAATAATGTATACTCATGTTATTATTATTATTATTATTATTATTATTATTATTATTATTATTATTATTATTATTATTATCATTATTATTATTATTATTGTTGTTATTATTAACGTTATGCCTGTTTATTTTATTTCTCTCTCTCTCTCTCTCTCTCTCTCTCTCTCTCTCTCTCTCTCTCTCTCTCTCTCTCTCTCTCTCTCTCTCTCTCTCTCTCTCTCTCTCTCTCTCTCTCTGTGTGTGTGTGTGTGTGTGTGTGTGTGTGTGTGTGTGTGTGTGTGTGTGTGTGTGTGTGTCTCCTCCTCCTCCTCCTCCTCCTCCTCCTCCTCCTTTTCCTCCTCCTCCAAACAGTAATATCTTCTTATCTGCCGTCATTTCCTTATTCAGGGCGTTATAGTAATTTGAATAATGTCTGAAGTTTGGACGGCAAAACACGGAGACTCGGAGCAAATGAGAGAGAGAGAGAGAGAGAGAGAGAGAGAGAGAGAGAGAGAGAGAGAGAGAGAGAGAGAGAGAGAGAGAGCAAAGACAAGGAATGGAGAAAGGAAGGAAGGAGGGAAGAAGAGGTACGGGAAGATAAAGAAGTTGGGAAGAGAGAAGTTTGGGGCAGGAGGAGAGAAGACAGAAACGTGTGAGGAAAAAAAAATATAAGAAGAAATGGAGAGGAAGAGGGGAAAGGGAAAACGGGGTAAGGAAAAAGGAAAGAAGGAAAACAAACTTCAATGGTGTGTTGCGAGGGAAAGTGTTATCAGAGCTGAAATGAAGGGAGATAAACAAATGAAATGTCATATGAAGTTGTGCCGTGTGTGTGAAATAAAGAATGATGAAAGAGTGAGAAACTTTTTTGTGTAACACGCGCTCACTGTTCAAGTAAGAGATAAAAATGCATGAAAGTATTCTGTTCTGCACCTGTTTTATTACTAAACTCGACTAATACAGGTGTATACAGCGGAAATTGAAGTGCTGTATGTATGTTTGTTTTTGGTTTGTGTGTGTGTGTGTGTGTGTGTGTGTGTGTGTGTGTGTGTGTGTGAGTGATATTGAATTGTCAAAGTTACGTATGAACCTAGACGCGCGCCCACACACACAGACACACACACACACACACACACACACACACACACACACACACACACACACACACATACAGTATCTTTCTCTTTAAAAGTTTATTTTTGTTATTCCTTTAATTAACTGCAATCTGAATTGAAGAGATGAGAGTTTTCGCTCTTGTTTATTGGTCAGTGTCTTTGTATTTTAGATGCCTTTGATAATCTCTGCTAAGAAGATAAGAACACTTTATGAATACGGACCAGTGAAGTTTCTTACCTTGTATATTTTCGCGGTGATTTGTCTTTCCGCTCGTCACCGCCCGGCCCGCCACTGTTCCCTAATCACACTCGCCCTAAGCTTGCTATTCCTGCCGCCGCTCACCGCACAACACTCACACTACACAAGAATTAAAGCAACACTCCACTGAACTGTTCCATCACTTATAAAGCCTCAGTCTCATGGAGTAATTCAATAAAGATGTCAGCTCCGGCACTCCACCACCAGCACCACCACAACTAATACTCCCACATCCCGCCAATATTCCCCGCCAGGTTCCAACACTCTGGCCAACGGATTGTCCTCATTCAGAGACATTTTAGGTTGCCTTTATTTGGGGAAACTAATAATGATGAACATATATTGTAATATTAGAAAATTATACGTAACATTTTTGAGATGAAACAGATTAATAAAAGGCTTCTTTGCATGTTGCCGAAAAAGTAAGTTAAATTTTTCGTCAGAGCAGCCAACACTCCTGGAAAATCGATAAATATTAAGCCCTTCATGAGACTCCATGGCAAATCTGACCTACCATGATGACTTGGGGAATAAAAGAGAAGGAAAATGGTCTGGCACAAACGCAAATCACAATTAAATTCAGATATGCAATGATTTATTTATTTGTTTATTTTGTTTACTCCGTCGAGTCTGTTGGTATGCTGCTGCTATTCATTTGAATCCCAGTAAACAAATGCAGTGGATTCAGTGCAGGTGTGATTACTTCTGTGACGGTGCTGGCCTGTCTGCTGTCTGAAGGTACGCCAGAGAGGGTCAACAAGACTCCCAGGGTTAAGACATGAAGGGGGTGGGGAACAGAGGCCACGGTGTAGTGAGGTGAGGTGACTGGCCGGTGTGTGTGTGTGTGTGTGTGTGTGTGTGTGTGTGTGTGTGTGTGTGTGTGAAGGAAATGCAATAATATACACTATAATAACACAATGCACAGTATAAGTTCTGCATATTTGATTATAGCGAAAAAAAAAAGAGGATTTAATGGTGATTTCGAACGAGATGCTGTACTTTGTTTCATTCGACCAAATAATGCTGATGATAATAATGACAATAATAGATAACAGAATAGGAATATGCAAAACACACACACACACACACACACACTCTCTCTCTCTCTCTCTCTCTCTCTCTCTCTCTCTCTCTCTCTCTCTCTCTCTCTCTCTCTCTCTCTCTCTCTCTCTCTCTCTCTCTCTCTCTCTCTCTCTCTCTCTCTCTCTCTCACTCTACTGACGACAATCACTCACGAGCTTGAGGAAATATGTGTCGTCGTGGTGGGCCGTAAAACCCAGTAAACGGACGACAGGAGGCAGTTAGGGTCGGCCTTCCAGTAGCGGGGCCACCAGACGCTCCAGCCACCCCCAGCCCGAGTGTTTGTCAGGCTCAGAACGACAGTGGAGCCTCAGCATTAATCTGATTCAGTAAGGAAGTGTACCAGTGCGAAGGGAGGCCAGGCAGTCAGACTCGCGGCCCAAAGGTTAAAGGCTTGAGGCTAACGATTCGCTTGAAGAGACGACACTAGATGGACAGTAACGCACGCTGTGCCTGTGCTGCAATGTCTCCACGAGGGACGAAGGCACAAGGATTAGAGAGGAAGTGAGGAAATATATCTTTTAACTCTTAAAAAAAGTATACCTAACTTTCAATATTGCCCTCTACCGTGGATATTCTTGTACATGTATCCTTGGTCTGTTTTATTTTACTAGCGTAAGATGCCAAAAGGAAAACAAAGTTTTTACTCTTAAAAAAAAAAGTAGTCAACTTCCATTATTGGTGTTTGGTTTGCATACATACTTGTTTTTATATTCCGAGGGAGGAAGGTAAAGAGATTAAAGAAAATTATTGAAAGAACACTTTTTTTTGTGCTCTGTCAGAGAAAGTATAACTAACTTGCATGATCACGATATTGTTTGTATGCATAACTTTGTTCATTATATCCCTACCAGCGGACGAAGGCAAAGAGAATAGAGAAAATATCGAAAAAGTGCATTTTTTCTTGATTTACTTATATTTACAAGATACGTGAAACCAACTTTCATGACTACCCATCAGTTTATAAGTAGAAATACACATTCAGATCGACAGTCAGTGTTGTTAGTGAACTGGGTAGTAAAAACGTAGATGCTCAATACCTTATCTTGGCAATTTTTAATAGGCTTTAGTAGAAGTTAATGGAGTATTGAAGGTCGCTTTCATGATGCTATTGATAGTTTTAACGGGGCCTTTCAAAGTGGTCAGAATGAGAAAGCAAAGTGTTTGAGAATATTGGTCAAACGCTCTTGCCTTTCTATCAGGGAACGTCAACACTTGAAGCGCCACGTGTACCGGAGCAACACAGAGGAGAAAAAAGAAAAAAAAAAAAAAGGAAAAAGAAGAAAAAATGTCTTGATTCTCCCAGTATATATGAAAAAAAAATCCTTGTCCATTCATTTCCAGCAAAGATATTAAAATTTACGATTTCATCCACGGGAAATAATTAAAATACGACTAAGAACAAAGTGCCATAAATAAACTGAGCGAAGAATCTCAAGTTCTTTTTTTTCAGTTCACTACTAGAAGAACATTT
Organism: Scylla paramamosain; assembly: GCF_035594125.1. Lineage (NCBI taxonomy): Eukaryota > Metazoa > Arthropoda > Malacostraca > Decapoda > Portunidae > Scylla > Scylla paramamosain. The sequence continues at coordinate 33,569,408 of NC_087155.1, read as the reverse complement.
ATTTCTTGAACTTTGATCCGCTGAAAAAATGAGAAATGGAAGGAAGATACACACATCACGAAAAGTAAAAGTATAAATCCATTAGGATGGAAACGAAGGGCCGCGAAGGGGGTTAGGGAAGTGAAGGGAAGGGAAGGGAAGGGAGGGAAGGGAGAAAGTGATGGAGATGTGGAGCTAAAGGCAGTTAGTCATATAAGCTTTACAGAAAGTTATCTTTGTAGACTTTATTAATGACTATGCATACCTTACGAGAGAGAGAGAGAGAGAGAGAGAGAGAGAGAGAGAGAGAGAGAGAGAGAGAGAGAGAGAGAGAGAGAGAGAGAGAAATGGGAAAAAAATGGAAAAATTAAATGAAGGGAAGAGAGACAAACACACATTCTCTCTCTCTCTCTCTCTCTCTCTCTCTCTCTCTCTCTCTCTCTCTCTCTCTCTCTGGTCACCCTGACAAGGATATGAACAGAGGGTCTGAAAGAAAAAAGAGGCAAAAAAATCAAAGTAAAAGCTTGTGCAGGGTTAAGGGAAGGAAAGGAGGGAAGGGAGATTACGAGGAGGGAGAGCGGAAGGAAAGAAGATAATGGAATTAAGATGAAGGGAAAAGCCACGTAATTGAGAGAGAGAGAGAGAGAGAGAGAGAGAGAGAGAGAGAGAGAGAGAGAGAGAGAGAGAGAGAGAGAGAGAGAGAGAGAGAGAGATTGCAGGAGAAACGTGAGAGGAACACCAAGATGATCCCAATTACATGAATTAGGGAGAGAAAATTCCAGGTTTTGGCCCAAGTTTTAATGGTGTCAGTGTAGGAAGTGATGCCCCTTCTACACACTCTCTCTCTCTCTCTCTCTCTCTCTCTCTCTCTCTCTCTCTCTCTCTCTCTCTCTCTCTCTCACTCTGATATCTTCATTAACAAACTATAATAAATAAATAAATACACAGAAGACACAAAAGATTATTCAAATGGAGGAATAAAACAACAACCGAGACTGAGAGAGAGAGAGAGAGAGAGAGAGAGAGAGAGAGAGAGAGAGAGAGAGAGAGAGAGAGAGAGAGAGAGAGAGAGAGAGAGAGCACTATACCTTCAGCAAAGACTAAAGGGAAAAATAGCCTGCTTGTATACCTCGCTGTCACCACCTCCATGTTTTACAATATTTTGAACTCTAATGACGAGCAACGAGGCGTCAGGTGCAGGGGGAGGAAGAAAATGGGTGCTGGGAGGGAGAGTTTCGAGGAGCCGCGCCTTTTAATACCGTCAGACTTTGAAAAAATCATATTCACCTCCCTTGTTTTTTCCACAGAGGTTGTCAAGTGAGATCCTGTCGCGCGCATTAGGGGGTCAGTCATTAAACTTCCTACATGAGTGGGAGACGGAGGGTGACATTGAAGTGACCCCGTTTGAAGGGTGGAATGTGTGGCTGTGAATCTGAATTATCAAAAGAAATAGGAAGTGTATGTGAAGGGCAGCCTTTCTTTGCTTCCAATCAATATGCATCTGTTTATGCTTTGCAGGAGTTTCGTCACGTGTGTTTGAAGGGAGTTTTTGTTGATTTATTAAGTGAAAGTAGGTGTTTATATTTGTTTATGGAGGTAATTAATGGTTAAACTTTTTTCTATTAGTTTTCTATCACTATGCACCAGTTCATTTTTTTGCAGAACATCGTTAGGTGTGTTGGAATGGAAACTTTGTTGATTCAGTAAAGGAAAATAAGTATTTATATCTGAAGAATTAAAAATAGGAAAGACAAGAAAGGCAAAAATAGTGAGAGAATGAATTTGGATGTAATTTTTGGCTGTTTGCACTGCAGATTCATCTCTCTCTTTGGAAAATATTGTCAAAGAATTATGAAATGAAAATTTTCTTGAGAGAGCTTGAAAAATTCCTTATTAATGAGAACAACGAACTGCGCGAATGCCGGAAAAAAAAACTTTGCTGAGACCAGATTTTTTTTTCGAAATAATTACAGTTTATTATTTTTTTTACAGGAATTAATCTTCTTCCTCTGCAGAAGCAAGATTATTTTTACTGGAACTAAAAACATTACTTGGCTCTAAATTCAACCTTTATTATTTTTTATTCACTTTATGAATATTCTCCCGTGTGCTTTTAATACAACGTAATTTTAACTCCTGGAAAAGTCACGTCCTTGATGCACTTTTTGTCATGTTTTTCACTACATCCTTCCACCTCTTAATTGCTTCTAGCCTCTCCCTTGCCTCTTCCACTCTTCCTCCCTCATTCACTTCACTCCTTCCATCATTCCCTCCTCTCCTCCTCTCTCTCTTTCTCCAAACATTACCTTTCTATACCGCTCCTCTCTTTTCCTCCTCCCTTCCCTTCTTCCGTCTCTGTTTCTCTCCACACATACTCCTTTCTTTCCCTTCTCCACTCACCACTTTCCTTCACCACAGCTCTCTTTCCTCCTTTCTCCCTGTCTTGCCAAGTCACTTTCCGTTCTTCCCTTTCTCTCCACTGTGCTTACATACATTCCCCTCCCTTCCTCCCTCTACACACTCACTCCCTCCCTCTGCCGCTCTCCCCGCATCCCTTGCCTTCTCCTGAGTGACCAAAATGTCAAAACACGCTCACTGGTAAAAACGTGAGGAAATGTTTTTAATTATTATTTAGATTTCAGAGAGAGAGGGAGAGGAAAAGGGAAAGGGAGAGAGAAAGTGTGTGTGTGTGTGTGTGTGTGTGTGTGTGTGTGTATGTGTGTGTGTGTGTGTATGAGCGACAAGTCCAATAACAGGGGCAGCAGGAGCGAGGTGGACTCACGCCCTAACTTAGCGTGGCTGTAATGCGGATTTAATCTCTATGCAAATATAACAACTCATTTGCATGTATATTATCAGGCTGTCTTAACACGTCCATTGGCCCCAATCATCTCACTCGTTAGATTTACTGCGGTCCACTCATTCACGCCACTCCCTTGTTTACTCCTACTGTCACTCACTCACGCTACGGTAACTCATCATTCATCATTATTATAGAACCTTTAAAATGTTAACAGTCTTTTTCCTTTCTTCACTCTAAAGTTAATTACTGTAATGACATTTCTCTCGTAATTCTGAATGATTCGTTTGGCTCTTCTCTCTAGGCACTCACACTTTTATCTTTACAGCGTTGCCAGTGAAGGGACGCTGACAACCATGAATCTCCACCGTCTTCTGTCATCTACCAGTCTAACATCTACAGCGAGCCTTTTTTTTTTTTTTTTTTTTTTTCAGCCAGAGCACGTCTTGTATGGAAAAATGTGTTCATCGGAATCTCTTCACTCATGTGTTCTTGCTTTATGCATGTCGTGAATGTCAGTTGTATGTTGCTCTTATTTATTCACGGCGCTTCATTCACATCTGTTCGTTCTTTCTTTCATTCACTCGCAATTTGTGCAGCCAATGTCATACTTGTGTGCTTCGTTATGTATGTTTTTTTTTGTGTGTGTGTGTGTGTCTTTTTACATATTTTATACGCAGTGTTGTACGATAAAGTATTCGTTTTATTTCTCCAAAAGGTAAAACAAGATTTACATCGAAGCGTTGAATTGTGATTTTTATTCCCTGATTCGCTGATTGTATATTTTTCTTTCTAGCTCTTAAGGTATTTTCCAAATCAAGATATTTTTCAAAATTGTATAATCAGTCTCAGGACATTAAATATTCTCTAATGGCTCTCCTTGACTTCCTTAACTACCCTCACAGGCGTCGCGGCGCTCATCGGGGAGTCGCACATTTCTTCCGTCACCTACTAAATCATTTGACTCTAAGGCGGGCTGTCAGCTGTCGGCTGTATGTGTAATCTGGCAAATCCTCCCAATTTTAAAGTCCCGACAGGCTTGAAATTGGAGTTTAAAACGCCTCGAAACAGCTCCAGCAGGCCGCACCTCCCCAGGTGCCCTTCCTGCCCCGCGTCCCGCCGCCTGCCTCGCTCAATGGGACGGTGCCGCGGCACCGCTCCTCTTTAGTGCTGCTTTTGAACTACGGTCAACTTAATTCGCTGACCCAATTTCTGCTCAAGATTGGGTGGGAGGAGGATGGCGGCGTGTGTGTGTGTGTGTGTGTGTGTGTGTGATTCACCTACGGTCGTCTGCTGGTCACCCAGCCAGCCGTTCCCCTACGGAAAGAGCTCAGAGCTCATAGTGATCGATCTTTGGGTAGGACAGAGACCAATGACACACCACACACCGGGACAGCGAGGTCACAACCTCTCGGGTTACATCCCGTACCTACTTGCTGCTAGGTGAACAGGGGCTACACATTAAGAGGCTCGTCCATTTGCCTCGCCGCACCTGGGATTCGAACCTGGTCCTTCTTGGTTGTGAGCCGAGCGTGTTAACCACTTTACAGAAAGTGGTGGTGTGTGCGTGCTGGCGCGTGTGTGTCATGTCAGAGGATTGTGTGTGGCCTCTAGAGACACTTGCGGCGCCTCAATCATTCTTTGCATACTAAGGGTCTGGCTGGCCTGGCCTGGCAGGAAAGGGCCTGCGCTGTGAGGGGCTTGCCGGCACTTGCCGGACCTGCGTAAATTTATCTGACTTTCCCTAAGAGTCAATCTTTCAGGATCTTTGTCGCTGGTGATGCTTGTTCGTCCTCTTACGAGTCTTGGAAAGGACGTGCTTTCCCTTTTTTGAGTCCCGCCACTCCACGTTTCTCGAGGATGAATTCTTGCCACGCGCCGCGACCCAAGTTTTTCTCACTTTTCGTATCTTGGCTGTAATTGGCTGGAGTCTCCGGCAGGTGTAAGTGTCCCTGGAGGATGGACTTTTATCTCACCCGCGGTCAGTGTGGGTGACTTAATTTGGCGCCACCAAAACAAAAGTTTGTGATCGGCTTTAATTTGCGCCACACGAAACTGGTACGGAAAGGCTCTCTCTCTCTCTCTCTCTCTCTCTCTCTCTCTCTCTCTCTCTCTCTCTCTCTCTCTCTCTCTCTCTCTCTCTCTCTCTCTCTCTCTCTGAATGAAAACCTTTAACCCATGAATTAAAAATAAACAAACACACCGTCTCTCATGTACCTTTGTGTTCACCTGTCCTCCCTTCTCTCCATTCACAAACCCATGCATCTATCTGTCTGCGCCCTCTCGTCAGCTCATTCACCCATACATTCACCTGTCTGCTCGCTTCCCTACATCCCGCCCCGTGCAGCCACCCACTCATGTACCTACTCACCTTCCCAGTCACCTTTCCACCTCAGCTTAATCCCCGTCAAGCGTCTATAGCGGTGTATCTTAACCTTTCTCGACCTCGGCACCTCAAGATGTGGAGAGTTCATTATATTCCTGTGACTGCTTAAAAAGACTAATTGTTACACTGCGACAGAGATGAATGGAGTACTCCTTGATTATTTGCTTTGCTCTCTGGAAACAAGACATCAAAGGCGGTTTTATAATAGGGGAAAACAGGTCTTTGGTTACTACAGATAATAGATCTTTTTTTTTTTTTTTCTTTCCAGCGTCTCAAGGTAGCTGACTTCACCATTATTTTGAGGTTAACCGAAGCTAATTTAAGTATAGTGTAAATTACCTTTTCTTCTTTGCTTCCATCTTACACACACACACACACACACACACACACACACACACACACACAACGTAGTTAGATACACAGCAACCCTAACTTTCCTTTTACAACTTCTCTTCTCTATTAATTGTATTAGGTTGGTTGACATACGAGTATATTTGTAGTTCAGAAGTACAACGGATGGTCAGACAGAAACACAGAAGAAAACTAGGGAGTGAGGAAAGGAGAAGGCTAAGGGAGTGAGGTGAGGTTGAAGGTAGAGGGTAACCGTGTATGGAGGGAGGAGGAGGAGGAGGAGGAGGAGGAGGAGGAGGAGGAGGAGGAGGAGTTGGGTGGTCTTCGAGGAGAGGAGCGTCCCCTCGATGGCCAATGACATGTGCGAAGCCGGAAAAATGAGTCCCGTTGTTGGTCTGTCACCGCTGAGAAGTTCCCAGCCAGTTTTTAGTTGTAGTTCGTTTTCGTTTTTCTTTCCCTTTTTTTATTTTTCTGCGGGGGTGGGTGGTGTACCTGGACGTGATGTATTATTGTTTAGGTGGGCGTTGTTGTTGTTGTTGTTATTGTTGTTGTTGTTGTTGTTGTTGTTGTTGTTGTTGTTGTTGTTGTCTCTGTTGTTGTGAGTGTTTTTTTTTGTGTGTAGGGATGTTAGGTATAATTTTTTTCCCTGATGCTTCTTTTTTGCTCTGGTTGTTGTTTTGGTTCCTCCTCCTCCTCCTCCTCCTTCTCGTCTTACTCCTCCTCCTCCTCCTCTTCTTCCTCCTCCTAATCATCATCACCAGCAACAGTGTCGTCTTGATACCGCCATGTTTTCTTTTATTTTTCTTACTTCCCCTCGTCCTCATCGTCCTCTTCCTCCACATCTTCCCTCCACCCTCTCCTCCTCCTCTTCCTCCCTCTCCACTGTCCTTCTATCTTTCATGTTCCACTATGAAGTACAAATGTTTTCATGCACTCAGGATTCCTCCATCAGCTTTAACACAGAACCACGTAACAGCCATCGATAACTCAGCCGCTTCAAAACTCTCTCATCCAGTTAAGTACACCAAAGAAGGGAGAGCAAAAAAGACCGCAACATCACCTTTAAAAACACCATTTCACGCTTGGTCAAAACGCTTCTTGTTGGAAAAAACACTGAGAGTTGCTGCTGCCTTTGTTCGAGTTTACATTGATGCAGAGGGAGGAACTTAGACCGAGACTTTAACTACATATTGAGGCCTTGAATTGACAATCGGTTTCAGGATAGCTGTGAAATAATAAGAGTAAACATAAGATATGGAAGCTAGATTCGGTTACTGTGGTCCTGGTCCAATTTCCCTCCTTTATTTTCCTCATGTTTAGACTTATTAAAGAAGGGAAAGAGCAGGAAAAAAAAAGTGGAGGGAAGAAGGACTGAGGAAAAAATGGAGGAGGAAGGAAGGATGCTGCCACGCGCTAAGGAAAAACTCGAAAATTGGTGACGCTCGCTCTCTTAATTCAGACGGGAAAGAAATGCCGCCTTGAGATAATGAAGAAAACGGAGAGGCAGAGGAAGAGGAGGAGGAAGAGGAGGAGGAGGAGGAAGAGTAGAATAAGAGGAAGATGAGGAAGAGGAAAGAGGAGCAGGGAAAGATGAGGCGGGGACGGCGAGCAAGAGAGAGAGAGAGAGAGAGAGAGAGAGAGAGAGACACAGAAGAAGCTTACTCGTACCATTGACAAAAACAGCGACCATTTAATCCCTCAGCCCTGCCTCAAAGAAGACGGGATTCCCTCCTTGTTCTTGTTCGTCGTGTGCAGCTGTTGGCGTAACTGGATATTGTGTCCGTGCATTTTGAGGATTCATTTCCACTTGATTTGTATCATGCGACGCAGCGGCCACTTCTGATGTTGCTGCCATGCTGTGTAATGAATGGCTGGGCCCGGCTGGCTGCTGCGGTTCTTGTTGCTGTTAGTTAGTTACAGGTGGTGGTGGTGGTGGTGGTGGTGGTGGTCCTGGTGGTGGTGGTGGTGGTGGTGGTGACGCTGGCATGTAGGAAGTATTGGCGCTGTGGTGGTGATGGTGATGGAGGTGGTCATTTGTTTCCCTGCTTCCGCCACCACCACTGCGACGAGCACTTCCATCGCCGCCACCCTTCACACCACCACCACCAACACCAACACCACCCCATGTGGTCGTCATGGTTAAAATCAATCACTCCAATTGGCTGGCTGCAGTAGAAGTTGCACAGAGATAACGTTGATCATGAATAGGTAGATAGATAGATAGATAGATAGGCAGATAGATAGACAGACACAGAGAAGCAGATAGAAAGACAGACTGGTAGACAGACAGACAGATAGACAACACTGAATAACGACGCATGAGCGCAAAACACACTAAGCATAAGGTACTAAGGGAAAAGGAAAGGCACAGAGCCCGGCAAAAGCAGCCACCAAGGGAAGCCAGGAGTGGGTATCAGAGGTTGCTGGAGGAGCTTTTGAAACGAGAACTCATCAAAGTAATTAATCAGCTTCCTGAAATTTGGCTGCCGGATAAAGGGGAGGAATACGAGGGAAAGGTAATGGAGGAGAGAGAAATATAATAAAAGGAAGTGAGTGGGAAAAAAAAGATGAGATCGAAGGAAAAAGGAAAAGAGAGTAAGTGAAAATCACAGTGTTGTTGTGTTAAGTCAGGAAAGGAGAGTGTTAGAAAAAAAAAGTAATGGAGAAGCGGAGAAAAAAGAAAATGAGAAGAGAGAGAAGAGCAGCTAAGAATCATTATGAGACCTTAATAGATACTGTTATGCTAAAAGGAAAGAAACGTGCAGGAAATGGGTGAAGATTGATTTTAAAATTACATAATGATCTGATAGTAATAAAGCCTTACGCATGATTTCCTTAAAACTTTAACCTCACTCGCACTTTATTATTGAAAACTTGTAGAACGTTCTTGGACTTTGCAAATTACCTAAGCTCTATCACGTCAAGGGCAAGGATAGAGTGGAAAAAACCCGCCCACATTTCTAAGGGACTGCCACGTGTAGGCCTAACTAATGTTTGCAGTTTCCCTTATCTTCTCATATTCAAAGAGCAAGGAAGTAAGGCCACATTGAAACCGTCTTTGTCCTCATATATAACTCTACGCAGTCCCCGCCAAGAACGACTGAGACCAATTCCAAAGGTCACTCTTTATATTATGAATTGAAGAGCATAAGTCGTATAAGGAAAGGATGGAGTAGGAGGGCTTGCTTGGTGGTATTAAATCTGTGTTCCTCTTCCTGGCAGCGAACGACGCCTCATCTCAGGATCGGTCACAGCGCCTTCCCTCGACAGTCCTAAGCCTAACCTACATCCCACACAAACCACTCATCGGAAACTTTATCTCCTTCCCACTCCGTCGTACATTTTCCTGTTACACCAACACCGACTTCCTCCATATGTCCATCTCTCTCTCTCTCTCTCTCTCTCTCTCTCTCTCTCTCTCTCTCTCTCTCTCTCTCTCTCTCTCTCTCTCTCTCTCTCTCAATAAAAACGTATTTTCTCTCATGCTGAACACAAACATCACTATTTCCCCAATTTTCATTTAAATAATCCATTAATCACGAAGAACTGAAATTGACTCCGTATCTTTCATGTCAGTTCATCACGATGCTTTAAAATATGCATACGAAAACATTTCACAGCGGCGCCCCTCCTCACCTCTTTGTCTTGCCGCGCCCATCCATCAGTATTGTACGATGATATGAAGCTTTTTCATCTTAATCTATTCACATGCATAATTGCTTACCTGTCTTCATAACCGTCCTGTAAACTCCCTTTCCATACATCACGACTGTCTGCCTGGTGTGTGTGTGTGTGTGTGTTTGAACATGCTGGCGTTTTAGTTTGTGAATCCATATATTCCAGTTTGTATGTATGTATGTGTGAAAGTTTATCGGCTGTTAGGCGTGATGGAGAGCCTGGTATACAAGTGCGTCCCTCGGGAAGCATTGACGAGGAGGGATGGATGTTACTTCCGCGCTGTACCATATTGTACCAGACACCCTTATGTTATGCATCGCCATAGTCATAATTTATTTTTTATTTGTATTCCTCCACCTTTGCCTGGCAGCACCTCTAAGTAATGATCAGGTGAGAGAGTGACTCACCACCATACAAGACAGACACCAGTGCTGCTCGATTACTTATCTATCTGTAAATGCCTTCAATATAATTCTCCATCACCACAAGCGCCTTTCCATAATCACCAGTACATTATTGGTGGCAGCGGTGGGATCGAGACTGAAGGCAGTGTAGGAGGTTAACTATTGCGGGCAGCGGTGGAATCCACGTTAAAGACTGTGTGGGAGACAAAGTATTGGTGCCAGTGGTGGAATCGAGGCGAAGGATTGGTAGTAGCGGTGAAATCGCGGTTGAAGATAGTGTGGGAGGCGAATTAATGGTGGCAGCGGTGGGATCGAGGTTTAAGGTAGTGCGAGAGGTAAAGCAATGGTGGCAGTAATAGGACAGAAGTTTAAGGCAGTGGTGGAGGCGAAGTATTCCCAACGTCATCTAGAACGGAGTGTGTAGTTGGATGGTGGCAATGAATTGCAGCAAAGTGGTCTATCATTTCAGTTTGATGCAGTTACTTCTATCCCTCATAGCATTAAGATGGTGCTGGTAGTATTAGGAACGGTGCAGTGGTAGAAATAGAATGTGTATTATTTCTGTAATAGTGCACCATTGGTGGGATAATGTATAATGGGTTGATAATGGTAAATTGCCAGGAATATAATGTTTATTGTGTCAGTAGCTTTTCAATTAATGTTTGAGTATTTTGAGCATGATTTAGTGGCAGGAATACAATGTTCACTGTGTCAGGAACACAGCAGTGGTAGTAAGATATAATGGTAGTTACCAATAACATTGTAGAAACAGTGGCAGGATAGTTTTATGTTTTCAGCAGCAATACAGAGACAGAGTAGTCTTTATTATCTCGGTAACATTGCAGTGGCGGTGTGATAATGTTTAAAGAGCTGGCAACACTGGAGCCCATCAAAGCTCCCCGCTTGGCCGTCGGCACCTTTTGCAAACACGAAAATATTTGGTGATGCTAATGGAGTTCAAAATTAAGCGTGGCAAAAAGAATAGAAGTTCCATCAATTCCGTTCAACGCTTTATTGAACAAGATGAAAAACTGATCCCTGAACATGAATCTCTCCTTCCATTCGAAGAGAGAAAGGAGGAGGGAGACGGGGAAGAGTAACGAAAGTTGAGCAAAGGGGATATGGTGACTGCTTGCAGCAACTATGCGGGAAAACCTGCCATTCTTAGGTCGTATACCCTGAGCTGTATCAGGCATCAGTTCTGCTGGTGTCTGGCGTCCTCCGGGTTTTCTCCATTTCGGGTTGCCTCTTACAGAAGCAAGTTTATGAGTATGACTGACGTGTGCATGGTTGTGTGGAGGATGACAACGATCGCACACTATTCACACTTCAGCTCAGTCTCTCACAGCTGTGCTTGGTGAGTTACACATTCATTGCAGCGATAACGCAGGTTTCTCTGCTTCTATCAGTGCCCAACACGTCTGTCTGCGTTTTAGTGTCCATGCCTGTTAGCGATAGAGCATGACGAGGAGCAAAGTCCCTGGTAGGCGAGTCGGTGCCTCGCTTCTTATGGTTCTGACAAGTGGATTGAAGCTTATTAAATATTTCAAAGCTGTAAAACTTCACAAAGTATTAAATTATATATATATATATATATATATATATATATATATATATATATATATATATATATATATATATATATATATATATATATATATATATATATATATATCGATATAATACTATGAAATTATATATCAAATAAACGTAAAAAGTGTATGACGAAGCAGACTTTTGTAAACAAAGATCCGATTTTCTTCAGTATCTGCGATTGCACGCTTGCTCGAGACTCCCACCAGCCTGTTGCTTCAACTTGTTTGTTACCCGGTGCACCTGACGCTTTCACTTCCCTCTCCCCGTTCCTTCCCTCCCGTCCTGTCCCTTCCCTTCCTTTACCCCTCCTCGAGTCCCCTTCTCTCTTTTCTCTTTCTTTTTCCTTCCTTCCCCTTCGCATCCTTTACAGAACCACACCTTTCCTTTTCCTTCCCTTTCATTCCCATCCATCCCTGGCTCGTAGGTCACAGTGAAGAAGGAGCAGCAACCACTTGTCCTTCTCCGCAAAGGGCGGCGCTTGCTGCCCTACCTCTTGAAGGTCGCGTTAGGGTGATGCACATTTGGATGAGGCTGACTGATTGTATGGAAAGCACTTATTAGGGTCTCTCTCTCTCTCTCTCTCTCTCTCTCTCTCTCTCTCTCTCTCTCTCTCTGACCTGATAGAAGTCTTTAAGTGGTATAAGGGTTATAACAAGAGGGATACTGGCAAAATTCTTAGGATCAGCAACCAGGGTAGAACAAGAAATAACGGGTTCAAGCTTGAAAAATTTAGGTTTAGGAAGGAGATAGGAAAAAATTGGTTCTCAAATAGTGGTAGATGAGTGGAACGGACTCAGTAATCATGTTGTTAGTGCTAGGACACTAGAGAGCTTTAAGAGAAGATTAGACAAGTTGATGGATGGGGATAAAAGATGGAAATACGAGTAGGTAGGTATATTTCATACAGGGACTGCCACGTGTAAGCCTGGTCGCTTCTTGCAGCTTCCCTTATTTCTTATTTTCTTATGTTCTCTCTCTCTCTCTCTCTCTCTCTCTCTCTCTCTCTCTCTCTCTCTCTCTCTCTCTCTCTCTCTCTCTCTCTCTCTCTCTCTCTCTCTCTCTCTCTCTCTCTCTCTCTCTCTCTCTCTCGTACACACACTCATATAAGCACACACAAAACCGTCCCCTGCTTTGTTTCACTCGACAAATTCCTTCAAAAAATTTTAAATATTTACTTTCAGGCTCATGACCAAGACGCTCCGTTAGATGACATATTTTTGATCATAACAAAGGCTCAGCTCTTGGGCGACTTGAATCCTGTCCCAGAGTAGTCACCGAGCACTTGGAAGTTCGTTACCGTTACCATCACGTGCGCTGTATACTCATCTAGCTCAGTTTTATTCTCCTTTTATTAAAATGTCTTGATATTAAGCCCTTTCAGTACTACAGGGTTAGTTTCATTATATTCTGGACACCATTAGAGTTTCATTAAGTTTAATACGATACTTTCATAATCCAGGAGTTAAAGATTGTGTGGACTCGCTCATTCAGTACATGATAATATTTATTCTGTGCTGACTAACCATGAAGAGCTTTAAGAAGAAAGGAAGTAATTTGTAGTAGAGAATGAGCTAAGCGGAAATAATATGAAGTAATAAGTTTCCTTATGAGACAAGTTTACAGTTATTCAAAGAGAACCACGTGCGTTGCCCTCCAGTTGAGAGGACGTAATTATGAGTATTTATCCCCAGCAAGGGTGTGAAAGGACGATTGCTCTGTTCCTCCTTCTGGATGTGAATGGCGAGTGTGTGTGTGTGATAGCAAGGCGCCTTTCACTCTCCCTTCTCTTGCCCTCTGCCTTTGTGTCACACTTAGCCTCTCACCTCTCTCGCTTGCTCTTTACTCTCCCATCTTCTACGGAACGCCCTGCCTTTTCCATCCCTGTAATCTACTGTCTTTCCTCTCCCTCCGCCTCCATAAACTTTTTCACTTGTCCGCGTCCCTGGAGAAACTTTTCTTATTGTTGGATTTTATTTTTCTCAGTCGAAGTAAGGGACAGATGTCTTAACGCATTAGCATTTTCTTTGTGCCGCGTTACCAGGGGAAATTTCCTGCTATATAATCCTCTACTTTTCTCCAATGTGGATGTTTAGAGTGGTCACTGATCCTTGGTAGAGAGAAGAGTGACCATTTCAAACTCACGAAACCTTTATACATAAAATCTTGCAGCTGAAAGGAAAGACACACACGTTTAATCTCACAGCAGCAATCTCAGTTATGTCTCCTCAGAGGGCGTGATGTGGAACTTAATTAGCGCCAAGTTTTGCTGCATGGCGCTATTCCTTGCCGTCTGTCCCCGTGGTGGCGGCGGAGGCAAGCAAGAAGTGCCCTGCAGTCCGCAATAACCCGGCGCTCCCTGGCCAACAGCTGCCTCGCCACTCACGCCCGCACTGGGAATTTTGTGTCAGTGGACGTGAGGGCTGCAGGACTCGTGTGCTTGCAATTAAGTTTACTGAACCACGATATACTGCATCTATTTTTAGTGTGTGCATGCATTCGTGCTACACCAAAATGTTTTCTTGTCGGAATATTAGATAAATGCGTTTTTCCTCTTATTCATGAGATGAAAGAGTATTCCCAGTATAACCTATTTTACTGTGCATTCGTACTACACAAGTATTATTTTTCTCAAAGTGAATTGCATACATGGGTCTCCTGTACTTGCAGTGAAAGAATATTTCCAGCAGGATTAACAGAGGCAGGCTAGGGTGCATTAATCTTTAGGAAGGGAGATGCAATGGTCTTGGTTTGGATAGAAACACCAGGGTAGGGTGCGCCTGGCAATGTACTGGGGGGGATCAGGGGAGGAGAAAAGAGGGTCAGCGGTTCAGGAGCTCGCGTGCTGCGGTCTGTGTGAGCGATGGGTTCTGGAGGCAGCGGAGACTCGCGAAACACGGAGCTAAGTCATGCGCGGGGACAGATTAACCACCACACGCAGCGCTGATGTGTATCTTCAAGTGGCCAGTTTGCTAATGAAAAGTGAGCACCACCAGGCACGCGATCGATGCTTTGTGAACCCGAGACCAGCACCTCTATACGGCAGCGTGCACTATAGACACAGACTCCTACATTTACCAACATAACCGTTCCTTCCATATTGATAAGTAGAAGCAGAGAGAGTACATCAGCTCTCCGGACAGTAACGAAGGTGTAAGCTTGTGTAAAGATAAAAGGCGAGGGACACTATGCTCTTATATTATTATGGTAAGCTTGCACGCGTAGCCACCTCAGTAATTAAACGAGAACAAGTCCAACAATATATCCCAGAGCTGATAATGCTCGCCACTTGTGTACGTGGATCTGTTCACCTCACTTTAAAGCGTGCAGATATAATAAATTAGTGAGTCTCTTTCATTAACAGCCTTTAACTATGGTAAGGGTGGAGGGAGAAAAGTGCTAGGCGGCCTCTAACCTTTAGTGTGAAGGTGGAGATTGCTTCCTGATGGAGCAGAAGGGGAAGAGAGAGAGAGAGAGAGAGAGAGAGAGAGAGAGAGAGAGAGAGAGAGAGAGAGAGAGAGAGAGAGAGAGAGAGAGAGAATAACAAACATTGAACTGTACAACTACAAACATACAGTGCACAAATGAAACAGCAAGAAAAACATAGCCAACACATGAGAAATAGACAAACATATATATATATATATATATATATATATATATATATATATATATATATATAGAGAGAGAGAGAGAGAGAGAGAGAGAGAGAGAGAGAGAGAGAGAGAGAGAGAGAGAGAGAGAGAGAGAGAGAGAGAGAGAGAGAGAGAGTGTGTGTGTGTGTGTGTGTGTGTCCGTGAGGCAGTGAGTGTGCAGCGGCGGGGCGTGGCGGGCGGCCTCCCTCCTGCTTCGTGAGGACTTTTACAAACTCCCTCGGACACTCTCCCGGGAAGACACGCACTGATTACTGATAAGCTTATGCGAAAAAATTTATTGCAGTTGACATTTTCCCTCTCCATTCTTCAAGCGGGCGAAATGACAGCGAGGGACCAGAATAACTCGAGTAAATTAATTTCATGCATTTTAAAACTTAATTTCACGTCTGCCTTGTACGAAATGAAAGGAAATTTCTTTTTCTTTTCCCTTTTTCCATTAGGGAACTTTTGTTTTGTTTGTCAGTTGGTGAACCACATTAACAACACTCCATATTTCACCATTTTGCCGCAGAATTTTTAAAACACAACACATTACGACCTATACACGACTCCCGTAAAAGGTAAACAAAAATCAGCTGATCTTTTCATCAGCGTAACAGGTGACGTTTAATTAAGGCGCCAGACGGGTTGCTGCGAGAAGGAAGGCGAGGTGAAGGTGAGAAGCGGCTAAAGAAATAAGGCGGTGCTGTTGTGGAGGGTATAGATTTACGGAGGGCGTCAAGATGGAACCAGAAGGTAGGGAAGGTGAAACTTAATAATGTTTAGGACAAGATCATGAAGTAGTTAAGTGCGACAGGGAGGAAATCGTACGTAAAACAATTAAACTGCGGGGATTTTAACTGGTAGCAAGTGTGACATGGGAACAGCTGAGGTCAGGCAAATATGGAGCAGGAGGTGAGAGAGGTTACTTTACTTGTAAGATAAATATATTGCAAAAAATAGTTGCAGAATGGATGTTTAAAATAGAAAGCAGCATAGAGAAAAGCTAAGAATTTGAGAGAGAGAGAGAGAGAGAGAGAGAGAGAGAGAGAGAGAGAGAGAGAGAGAGAGAGAGAGAGAGAGAATAACAAACATACAACTATACAACTCCAAAGATACATAGTGAACTAATAAAACAACAAGAAAACCACAACCAACACATGACGCAGACAGACATACAGACGAACAGACAGACCCAAACAGAGAGAGAGAGAGAGAAAAAAAAAAAAAAAACACAGAACCATACAACTCCAAACATACATAGAGCACCAACAAAACAACAAGAAAACCGCATCTAACACGTCCATACATTCACATTCAGACTCCCAAGCGTGAAAGGAGACACAGGTGCACGCACGGGGCAGCGGCGCGACACGCAGGTACATACGCCAGGTAGACTCAAGGATCACAGGTGGCCAAGGGTAAGGTTACCGCACGTAAGTCATCGTCAGGTGGGCGCTTGTCGACCCTCAACAGGTGAATTACGGCAGAAGGCGGTGGCGGGAGAGGCAAAGGACATCATTAGAGGCAATAGGAGAGGGGAAGGACTCAGTCAAAAGGAGCAGTGAGGGGGGAGGAGAATATACGCAGGAGGTGATAGTAGAGGACATCGCTGAAGGGGAGGTAGGGTAGAAGGATGTGAAGGAGGAGTAGAGGAATGGTAGATGTGTGTGTGTGAAAGGAAGGCAAGATGCTGCTAAGAAAGGAGGTGATGTTATTAGAGAGAGAGAGAGAGAGAGAGAGAGAGAGAGAGAGAGAGAGAGAGAGAGAGAGAGAGAGAGAGAGAGAGAGAGAGAGAGAGAGAGAGAGAGAGAGAGAGAGAGAGAGAGAGAACTTGCGATAAATATAATCATACTGGAAATCGTGGCTTGAATCTCTCCAGGCATTTGAGATGAACACAGCTGATGTACATTATATAACGCAACCCAACAACCAAAATTAACAAGTAAACCTACGTAACTTAACCTAAGCTAACTCAACCTAAAAAAGAATGAACGCAATTGATTCATATTCCTCCTGAACTAACAGAACGATGGCTAACATAACCTTGGAAACGTAAAAAAAATAAATAAATAAATAAAATAAATAAATAAACTGAAGCTGAGACAAAAGATAAAAACAAATGACTACGTTTGTTTGATATTCTGGCGCTTTTAAATCAGCCAGTCAGCCAATTGATATTAAAGAGGGAATATTATTTGTAGAGCTTTAAGTTGAGTATACATAAGAAGGAAAACAGCGTCCCGAGATGGTGGTGGAGGTGGTGGTGGTGGTGGTGGTGGTGGTAGCGGCGCAGCATCAGTGGCCAAAAGTGCGGGTTTTAAATCAAATGAAAATTCCAAAAGAAATCAAGACGACAGGAAAGTTTGATGACAGTCGTCGCTTCTTTCTGAGTTCTGACTCTTTCTCAAAGCGTCGAGAGAGAGAGAGAGAGAGAGAGAGAGAGAGAGAGAGAGAGAGAGAGAGAGAGAGAGAGAGATTTTTTATTCTTCCTTTTTCATTCATACATCTGGCTCCTTTTCCTAGCTTCCTTCTTGCCATGGTTGAAGAAAAGATAGTTTTAGTATTAAGAAAAATGGAGAGAGAGAGAGAGAGAGAGAGAGAGAGAGAGAGAGAGAGAGAGAGAGAGAGAGAGAGAGAGAGAGAGAGAGAGAGAGAGAGAGAGAGAGAGAGAGAGAGAGAGAGAGAGAGAGAGAGAGAGAGAGAGAGAGAGAGAGAGAGACGAAAAAACACCCAACTCAACCATGTGTCACCAATTCCACCACCACACAAGGAAGGGAAGGCGAAGATGGAAGAAGGAAGCAACGAGTGGACCAAAGAAAGGAAGATGGGAAGGGGGAGAGAGAAAAGGATTGATAATGAAAGAGGAAGAATGTATAATCATCCGCGAAGATATTTTACACTACTTCCTTTCTACCTGAGGGGCGGCCGATCCCTCTCATTAGGCGCCGCGTACACCCCATCCCATTGCGCGTCCCCCTGCTCCGGGAAAGGCGAAGTCTATAATTATTGTGCATCATTAACTTTAGGCGGTCATCTTTAAATGGGCACTTTTTGAAGACTCTCTCTCTCTCTCTCTCTCTCTCTCTCTCTCTCTCTCTCTCTCTCTCTCTCTCTCTCTCTCTCTCTCTCTCTCTCTCTCTCTCTCTCTCTCTCTCTCTAATGGACTCACTTATCCTGTGATCTCTTCCTAATCTTTATTTATATTGATTTCGTTTATATATGTATTCTGTTATTTTTTTCTTTTTTGTGTCATACTTGTCTTTTATTCCCTCCTCCTCCTCCTCCTCCTCATCCTCATCATCATCATCATCACCATCATCATCACCATCACCATCATCATCACCATCATAATCATCACTCATATTCCAGTGTTTCTCTTCCTCATTCCTTTTTATTCTAACGTCTTTCCTCCACGCCCACGCACTCTCACTCTCTCTCCCTCTCTCTCAAAAAAAAAAAAAAAAAAAAAAGGCTGTAAATCTGGCCGGCAGTTATTCGGAATTATTCATCAAAATCATGCTTTTGCGATCCATTTGCATCTCAATGTCGCGCAAAATTCAACGCTTCTTTTTATCCTCGCTCTAATTAGCATAGGTGATGAGCACAGCGGCGGGGCGTGGCGGGGCGTGGGGCGTGCGTGGCGTTCGTAAGGGGTGGGCGGCGACCAGATGGGCGTGAGGGATGGGGTGGGTATAGGGGCGGAGAGACTTGCCGCGGTGGCTGGGGAAGGAAGGGAGGTGGACAGGGAAAGAGGATGGGTGGCTAGGGTAAAAAGGGAAGTGGCCAGGGATGGAAGGGAGGTGGATAGGGAAAGAGAAGGGTTAGCTAGGGTAAAAAGGGAAGTGGCTAGGGAAGGAAGGGAAGTGGAGAAGGAAGAAGAGGTGGCTAGAGTAGAAAGAGAAGTGGCTAGGAAAGAAAAGGAGATGTATAGGGAAGGAAAGGGAAGTGGATAGGGAAAGGAGGGAGGTGGATAGGGAAGGAAATGGAGGATGATAGGGAAGAAAAGAAGGTTGCTAGGGAAGGAAGGGAGGTGGATAGGGAAGGAAGAGAGGTGGCTAGGGTAGAAAGGGAAGTGGATAGGGAAGGAACGAGAGGTGGCTAGGGTAAAAAGGAATAGGAGATGAATAGAGAAGGAAGGGAAGAGAGCATGGAAAGAAGCGAAGGTGGTAAAAGACAGGTGCGGTGGTAGTAGAACACAGGGGTGGCGGTAGAGAAGACACGTGAGGTGATGGAGAAGACAGGTGAAGTGGAACGTGAAGACAAGGCAGTAGAGGAACGGGCAAGGTACGAGTAATAGAGGAAGACACAAGAGGTAGTAAGCAAGAAAGGGGAAGCCGCGGGGAAGACAGGTGTTGTTAGAGGGGAGACAGGTGAGCCGGCAGGACAGGACAGGTGGGTCACGTAACTGTAAACAATTCATTGGACTGCTATGTAAATTTTTTCCGGTCAATAAAATGAATTAACTTTCCAATTATAGTGTGTGAGGGTAGTTAGTGGAAGGAATTGAGGCATTTTATATAGAGAGACATG
The DNA here is from genome assembly GCF_035594125.1 of Scylla paramamosain. NCBI lineage: Eukaryota > Metazoa > Arthropoda > Malacostraca > Decapoda > Portunidae > Scylla > Scylla paramamosain. Next base: position 33,550,049 of record NC_087155.1, on the reverse strand, counting down.
TGCTTACGTGACGGAGAGAGGCGAGTCAATGTGGCGGTCGACTTGTGACTTTACGAATTAATGGCTGCCACTTACCACCGCAGTATTCCGGCAATTAGTGGTTTATAATACATACTGAGAACAATTGCTACATACGCTACATTTTTAATGATACGTGGCATTGTGTATTTCTTGGGTATATTTTTAGAACTTGTCACCAAAATATTAGAGAAAGGAACAGGATATCATGGGCACATACGTATATTATGTATTATACAGAGAGAGAGAGAGAGAGAGAGAGAGAGAGAGAGAGAGAGAGAGAGAGAGAGAGAGAGAGAGAGAGAGGGAGCAAATAGACGTACAACACCTACCCGTCATCAATACTTGTCAAGGAGAAACACAGATTCAATGCCTGGGGAGGAGTGGCTGCCTCCTCGTCCTTCCTGCGTCCTGAGAGCGGCTTTCGTCCCTCGCTCCGTCGGACAAAGTATAATGAAATTGGCTTAACTCTTTGACTGCCACTTGGTACACCTTTCCCTAATTACCAGTCGCTCTGAGACATCTTTACTTGTCCTACAGCCACATCCAATCTTTGAACTGGGAAGAAATTGTAAAATGTATTCTTTTTCATAGCTAACTTTCTTGTAGAGGCTTATAATTATAGACTTCATACATTGCTTCTGGTGCTGCTAATTGTTTCGTGTCGCAGTGAAAGAGTTAAGGACAAATTTGGTTACTGCAGATCATAAACTTGACTTTGTTGTCCGTCATACTTGTAAATTAAAACACAGGCGTTATTATCACTATGTTAATGAACAGTAAGTAAATTAAGCTGCATTTTTTCCTGCGTACGATTACGTATTTTGCGAGTAAGGATTTTTGCAGTATTTTAAGCATTACTCTTGCTAATGGTGCTTAAGCTGAAAAATAACAAATGTAAACGATGTGGATTTTGTTGGCACATTCGAGTAAATCGATGTGGTTAGTCGTGAATTAAAAGGATCATCCCGCTTAGTATTTTAAAAACAGCTGATAAGGAATATAAGAGTTAATACATTTGTCTGCCATGTTCGTGTTTAACGGAGAACAGGCAGACAGACAAATAGACGTAGCAATATTAAATGAAGTAAGAAGCAAGACATAGTTTTGAAGGCTCTCAATACCTGCATACATACAGGCAAACTATCTTCTCTTCCTTCTCATTCTTCTCCTCCTCGTCCTTCTCTGCCTCCTTCCCTCTTAGCGTTCCTTCTCTTCATTTCGTATTCGTCTATCTCCTATTCCTCCTCTTCCCTAATCTCTTCCTCTTCCTCCACCTCCTTCCTTGTCAGTCCTCCTCCTTCTCTTCCTACTCTGTTCCTCTTCCTCCACCTCTTTCCTTGTTATTCGTCCTCTTCCTCCTCCTCCGCCTCCTCCTCCTCACTTCCCAGCACGTCCTCGTTTGCTGAGCAGCAGGATGAAGCCTCGCGTCTTCACGTCTCTCATTCTATTGATGACATGCTAATTAATTTATATTTCACTTTGATACGGCGTGTGTGTGTGTGTGTGTGTGTGTGTGTGTGTGTGTGGGTTGGTGGGTGTGTGTGTGTTTTTATGTAGTAATTATGTAATTACTTTACACATAAAAAAAATGGACTTGCAAAATACGTTATGATTTTAATTACCAAAAGCGATATGGCATTGCCCACAAGTAAATAAGTAAAGCAATAAAGAAATGAATAAATAAGTCAAGATAAAAAAAAAGAAACCAAAACTTAAGCAAACTTCGATGAGATTTTTAGCAGATCTTTTACAATTTAGACATCAAATAACCCCCTGTATAATTATGTATCTCTTCTTCAAATCATTGTTTTAACTACATTCCTCTCTCTCTCTCTCTCTCTCTCTCTCTCTCTCTCTCTCTCTCTCTCTCTCTCTCTCTCTCTCTCTCTCTCTCTCTCTCTCTCTCTCTCTCTCTCATCTCCTCTTTATCATCCTTATCATTCCTTCTCGTTCTCTTTTCTTTCTCAACTTATCACCTTTATTTAGGGATCACTCTTCCCCCTCCTCCTCTTCCTCCTCCTTTCCACGCTCATTTTCCTCTCTTTTCTGCTCCCTCTCCCTGCTCTCCCTTTTCCTTCTCCCTCCATTTTTTACTCCTCCGAAACCGAGAAACTCGATCGCCTTAGGATAAAATAAGTTTTCTTCTTTTTCATGTATTTTTGTGAGTTGGGTGCAAAGTGAACTAGAAGGCAATGGTCGTTGAGAGAGAGAGAGAGAGAGAGAGAGAGAGAGAGAGAGAGAGAGAGAGAGAGAGAGAGAGAGAGAGAGAGAGATAGCGTAGTAGAATGTGTGTGTGTGTGTGTGTGTGTGTGTGTGTGTGTGTGTGTGTGTGTGTGTGTGTGTGTGTGTGTGTGAGTGTGCAAAGATGGAAGGAAAGGGATGATTGAAAGGCAGTGAAAGGATGTACAGAAAAAAAAAAGAATAGGCGAGTCTGTCTCAATAAACCAACTAGAAGGTCATTTTGGGTCATGGATTTGTTATCACCTATTCCCTGTGTGTGTGTGTGTGTGTGTGTGTGTGTGTGTGTGTGTGTGTGTGTGTGTGTGTGTGTGTGTGTGTGTGTGTGTGTGTGTGTGTGTGTGTACTATCATTACATTTCCCTCGTTTACACACACACTCCCTCCTACCCACCCTCACACACACACACACACACACACACACACACACACACACTACATTCATGACTCGGCCCTCAACTCAACTTTTGTTTACTTAGTCTTTTCTTGATGGGAACTTTCCTTAAAGTTAGGTTGATGTTCCTCGCCTGCGAAGGAAGAGGAGTGGCCGTGAGGACCCGCTACCTATTCCTGTTCTCAGTTTCTTTGGTGTCTCGACTCGCCTCTGTTTGTTCATCTACTGTTTTCATTTATTTATTTATATTTTTGTGCATCTCTTCTTTGTCTCACTGCTATTCTTGTTTCTGTTTCTTGGTGTCTTTCTTCTTTCTTCTCGCTCTTGTTTTGTTTTCTTTGTTTTTTTTTTTCTCCTTTTTTTCTTCTTTTTCTTCTTGTCGTTGTCCTTGTTCCTCTTATTGTTTGTCGCTCTGCTGTTCGTTTTTTTTTCTATTCCTTGGTGCCTTTCTTCGTTCTTCTTGCCCTTGTTTTGATTGTTTTTTTACCTTTTTTCCTGCTTCTCTTTTTTTTTTCCTCGTCTTCATGTTCTTGTTCTGTTTCTTCGTGTCATTCCCATTGTTCTCCTTCTTGTTTGTCTCACTGGTATTCTTTTTTTCCATTTCTTGTTGTCTTTATTCTTTCTCCTCTTTCCTTGTTTTGATTTCTTCTTTCATTTTTCTCTTAATTCTCCTTTTCTTCCTGTCTTCCTCTTGTTCTTTTTGCTTGTCCTTGTCAGTGTCATTATTCATGTTTTTTTGTTCTTTAGTTCTTGTTTTTCTCTTTCTCCTCCCCTTCTTCCTCCTTTCTCTGCTCCTAGCCCTCCTCCTCCTGCCACTACCACCACTACACCTACTATCTACTACATCTACTACAGCGTCCTCTTCTCCTCGTCTTCTCCTCGTACATCTCCTCGTCTCTCTTCTCCCTTTCCCTCTGGTATGGTGCCATAATACCTTGAGGTGGACAAGACTCATTCACCGACGGATGTTACTTTACCTGATTGGTTCCCTTGGTATGTACTCAGGGTTGATTCGACCTCCCTGTGTGTGTGTGTGTGTGTGTGTGTGTGTGTGTGTGTGTGTGTGTGTGTGGCGTATTTTCATGAGGAAGATCAAAAACGAAAATGATTGATTTGGCCTCTTTGCGTGCATGTGTGTGTGTGTGTGTGTGTGTGTGTGTGTGTGTGTGTGTATTGATGAGGGTTTGTGTGTATGTATCTTCTGGTGAGGAACATAGAAAATAAAACTCACTGACTAACTGATCTTAACGTTAAGCTTTTATATATAACACCAAAAAGACTACATAAGTGATTATGACCAAAAATATGTAAGTAAATCGAATTTGTGTGCTTGGGGGATACGGGTGTGGGCGTTTGGAGTATTTCTTTCAGGGAATATTAGGTGTAGTGGTGTATGTATGAATGTAATGTTATTTTCTGGAGGTGTTGCAGGTGGTTATAAGTGGCAGGGCGTGCTTGGTATGCTGGCAAGGTAGTGGTGGTGGTGGTGGTGGTGATGGTAGTGGTAGTTCTGGTTGTGGTGTCGCTGGTGGTAGTGGTGGTAGTGGTGGTGGTGGTGGTGGTGGTAGTGGTGGTGGTGAAGGCTACTCAGGAAGAGTGCCAACAGTAGCGCTTTTGAAGTATTACAAAAGAAATCATTATTTTTAGGCAAGAACGCATATTTTTTTTATAATTCTATATTCTGAATGGAAATTTGAATAATTTTAAAACGTTTTGCTTCCAGAAACAATAAGAATATAACTTTTTACATCCTTTCTTTTTATATTTTCTTTGTTTTTATCACTTACGTAATGAAAAAAAATGAAAGTAAGTTTTGTATTTTATAATGCTAAAAATTTGTCTTCAGAATAACGTTTTAATTAGATATCGCATTATTACATTATAGTTCTATTTATTTGTTTATTTCTTTGACTGAAGAGAAAATTGTGAAGAAACTATACTCATTGTAGATATTGGTAGAAAAATATTGCGATTCTTGGGATCCTTCCCTTACAAAATACATGACATCTTCGTTACTTTGCACAAGGACAGACTGCAATGTATAGCACTTTTTTTTACGCAGAAGGTATCGAGCGCTGAGGATAAATTTTTACACTTTACAAGGAAGTATCGTAACATAAACCACTTTTAGTCACAATATATTGACTGCAGCTCATAAATATCACGCAAAGTATAACAGCACGTCGAGAGAAGATGCTGCGTGTCCTTGGGGGATGTACACGTTTGCAGCATACTGGCGGAGGCGGCGGCGGTGGAGGCGGTGGAGGCGGAGGCAGCTCGAACGAAAGCCCTGAGAGGAAGGAAAGGGGGAGAGAGGAGGTGATGGGCGGGAGGCAGTTGAACGAAGATGGAAGAGAAGGATAAGAGTATTGCATTCGATGAGAGGAGGAAAAGAGAGAGGCTTTCGGGAAGAAGGATGAAAATAAAAGGAGGAGGGGAGGCGAGGGACTTTAGATAGGGTTGGACATAGAGAAGAGAGAAGAGGAGAGGAGAGGAGAGGGGAATGTCAGAGGGAAGGATAGAGGGAGGGGGGGGAGAGGAAGGCATATCGGCGTCACTAGGTTAGATAAACAGAGGGAAGGAGGACAAGGATGGAGGTAAAACATTTCTCTATCGACCAGACCATGTTGTGTCTATAACCTATATTTTCATCTTATCCTCCTCCTCCTCCTCCTCCTCAGCATCCACAAACCAACTTTTTTCTTTGTTACCATCTCCTTCCTCCTTTCTTTTATTTCTTCCTTTACGTATCCTTCATTTTTTTTTATCACTTCTTTTAATCCTTCCTCAATTTCCCCCCGACATTTCCTTCTCCGTTATTCTTTGTATTTTTCGTCGTCTCTTTCCATTCTCCTTTTACATTCATCCTTCATTCTTACCACTTTTCAATCACTTTCCTTCAACTCTCCCTTGACACCTCGAACGCTTCTCTCTCACAGTATTCCTCTTGCTCTTCGTCTTCTTTCATTTCTTCTCCAGCTTCGATACTTCTCTTTCATATTTTCTTCTTTACCTCGATCACCCCAAAAAGACAAAAAAAAAAAAAGACACTATTCCTTCTGTTCTTTATGTCCTTTTCAAATTTTCTTATCAACACAATATGCCTTCTTCAACTCTCCATCAATTCTCAATCTTCATCTCCTTTTATTCCTAAAGTTCCTCGGCTCAGTTCTTGTTCTTTAATGTCCCTCCTTCATTGTTATCATTCTCCCTTCAGCTTTCACAACGATCACCACAACAGCTTTCATCTCCTTGTATTCCTCGTTTTCCTTTTTTTCTTCAAATGCCTCTTTTCTCCCTCCTTCTATATCCCCATTTTTTTTCTTATCCTTCTCTCTTCAAGTTTCCCACGATCACCACAACAGTCTTTATCTTCTTGTATTCCTCATCTTCCTCCTTTTCTTCGTTCGTCTCTTTTTTTCCCTCCTATATCCCTCCTTTATTCTTATCCCGCTCTCTTCATCACCACATCCTTCTCTCCCATCACCACAACAGCCTCCGTCTCTTGTATCTCTCCTTTTCTTCATCCGCCTCCTTCTCCTCTCCTTCTTCTGTATCCCATCATGCTTATCACCCCTCAATCATATTCTACCTGTAATCCTCAATAGGCTTTCTAGGCACATTTTCCCACCGCCTCTTCCATATTCCTTCCCCAAATGTGTGGAGTGCGATCTTCCCCGGGCTTCCTTGGTCTTCCTCTTTCACCATAATCATTCTTCAACTTTTATTACTCCTCAATCATACTCTACATGTAATCCACACAAGGCCTTTCGGAACCCTTTCTCATCGTCCTCCTTTACATCCCTTCTCCCTTTACCTATCATCCTCACCACCCATTCTGTCTGCAATCCTTCAAAGCCAAATTCTACCGCCTTCTCTCCTTCCTTCCTTGCTTCCTTCCTCCGTCGGTGTTCCTTTCATTTCTCTTCTCATCTCCCTCCCTCTCATCCCGCGCCTATCGCTTCCTATTTGTCCCTCCTCCCTTCATCCATTCATCCAACAACAGTGTCCCGCCTCACCCCTTCCTGTGTTCCTCTCAGTCTCCCTCTCAATCATCTCTTCCCTGATCCTGGACGGGTGGCATTATTCCATTAGCCGGCGCAGTACTGAAGCCCCGAGCTGCGATTCACGGCACTGTAGCTATTATTAGGTTCCCCTGCAGCTAGAGAGAGAGAGAGAGAGAGAGAGAGAGAGAGAGAGAGATTTTAGTAGATGTTTTTATGTTAATCGTTTCCATGAAAGACAATGAGATTAAAAGACACGCACTATTATTATTATTATTATTATTATTATTATTATTATTATTATTATTATTATTATTATTATTATTATTATTATTATTATCATTATTATTATTATTATACCACTGTCTTTCATATACGAATAACAGGTGATGAAAAGACGTAGAATAGATCATGTACATAACTTAGGAATTTATAGATAAGGATGATAGGTGGAAATAAACAGATGCGTCTTATAAATAGACTGCCACGTGTAGGCCTGATGGGTTCTTGCAGCTTCTATTGTTTTCTTAGCTTTTGTGTTCCTGTGTCCTAGTAATTAGTGAATATAATCGACAAACAAATGTAAAACAAGGAAAATCAACAAAAAAATCGTGTATATACGTAAAAAAAAGGGCTTTATTTTCTACCTTCTTCTTTCTTTTGAATCCCTAATGCTTTGTGTCATCGCATGTTTGTTTGCTTTTGAGATAAGGAATTAAAAGATGAATAGATGTTCACTTCGCTAATTGACGTGGCGCAGGACGGCGGTGCATACAAAAGTTTTAGCTGCGTCATGGATGTGTGTGTGTGTGTGTGTGTGTGTGTGTGTGTGTGTGTGTGTGTGTGTGTGTAGGTATTGTTTCAATTTATTGGTGACAAGTTGCATGCGAGCGGTGCTGTCAAAAGTGACGTGTATGTGTGGATAAATCCTTAGCTACACACACACACACACACACACACACACACACACACACACACACACACACACACACACACACACACACACACGCACGCACGCACACACACGAGACTATCCCAGTAATACCTAGAGTGACCTTGACCCAATTCTGCAGCAAGGATGGTAAGGAAATGTTCATGAGTCCCTTCATCACGTCTTCCTTTCCCTTCCCCTTCTTCCCTTCATCTGTTCCCGTCCTTCCTTACTCCCTTCGCTCCTTTGCTTAATCTAATTCCTTCATATATTCCTCGGTCCCTCTTTTTCTCCATTTCCTCCTCTTCATACCTTTTTTTCTTTTTTTTTCTCTTCTTGCATTTCTCCCTTTTTTACTTTTTATCTTCATTTCCTTTCATTTCTTTCTTTCATCTCGTCCTCCTTTCCTAGATTCTTCTCTTTCTGTCCCTATCTTTTATTTATTTTTTCACGCCATTTCTTCGTCTCTTTCCTTCACCTTCTTTTCCTCCTCTCTCTCGCGTTTCTCCATTTCCTCCGTGTGTTGTTTCTTCCCTTTAGCCATTCTTCCTTATGTCTCCATCCTTTCCCCTCGCGTCCCATTTCTCTCCTCTTCTCTGTCTTACTCTCTTTTCTCCCTCTTCCCTCCTCTCACTCTCACCCTCCTTTCTTCTCTTTCTTTCTTCCTCCCTTCCACCCAATACTCGTTTTTACCTTTTTTTTCCCTATATTGGGGTATTTTTTGTTTGTAGAGACGACTTTTTATTTTTTTTTCATCATGTTCTCATAAATATTCAATGCGGTGCTTTGACCTAGATATGTAATCAAATCATAGGTGTTTTTTAGTTGATATTGTGTGTGTGTGTGTGTGTGTGTGTGTGTGTGTGTGTGTGTGTGTGTGTGTCTAGGTCAGGGTACGTTGTTTGAGTTTAAAGTGCGATAGAAGACGACAGGAAGAGATGGGGGGAAGGAGAGCTAAGGTTGAGGAAGAGAAGAAGTCAGGATACCAGGAAGGAAGGAGTAGGACGAGCGCAGAAGGGGCGGATAATGGCAGCTGCACGGCATCAGGAGGCAAATACTAACGAGGCAGGAACGAATGTGGAAAAAAAAAAAAAAAGGGGGACGTTAAAAAATAATGTATTAGAAAAACTCTTCCCTTTTTTTAATTCGCTGACATGTGCAGTTTAATAACCACCTTCCGTTTTTTGTTTTTTTCATTTCTGCTTTTTTTTTCATCATGTAATCTCTTCCTCTTTCGTTTTTTTTTGTCGTTGTCTTTATAACATATCATTCATTTGTGCTTTATTCATTTATTTTATTTATTTATTTTTTTTTTTCGTTTCCTCATATGCTATCTTTAAATTTTAGGACAGGGAACAAAAGAGAATATGGAAAACTGTAAGAAACAATTATTTTTACACGTGGCAGTTCCTATATAAAACATACCTACCTATTTACACCTATCATTCCCACCAATAAATCTGTCTAATCTTTTTTTTCTTTTCTTTTTTACCCTCTTAATGACAATAACAACCAGAATCTTGAGTATATTCCATTTATCTACCATTCAACTTTTTATCATCATTTTCTTATCATCATTTCTTCATCGTCTCAGTTTCTGGCGTGCGTTACAGTTCATTCCCGCGCCTCTGTTTCCAGGAAGTCAAATAAAAGTATACGAAAAAGGCCACTCAGACTACGGCGTAGAGTCCTTAAGTTCCTTTAAGCCCTCATTGTTGTCCTCACCCTTGACCTTGCCCTCCTCCTCCTCCTCCTCCTCCTCCTCCTCCTCCTCCTCCTCCTCCTCCTCGTCCTTCAACCCTAGCGTACCACTTTCAAGGAAGCCTGAGTTAACCGGTGATGCTTGGGGACACACACACACACACACATACACACACACACTCACATACACACACACACACACATACACACACACACTCACAAACACATACTGACGTCACAACAAAAGTCAAGAGTCGAGCTTAATATTTCTGACCAAACATCCTGCGCCTGCTTCCCGCTTTGCTCTCATCCACTTCTTCCTTTCCCTCCTGCTCCTTGTCTTCAGTCTTCGCTTATCCTTCCTTTTCCTGCAGCACTCTTTTTGTTTTTGTCTTCTTCGTCTTCTTTTGTTCCGTAATTTTTATTTATTTTTTTCTCTCTCTCTAATATCACTTTATTTTACACCTTACTTTATTTTATCGTTTTGTATCTTTAGCAACTCATCTTTTTTTTTATCATTATTTTCTTCCTTTTGCCGCTGTGCCTCTTGTATCACATCAGTTCCTGCGTGCCTTTCCTACCACTCCATCCTTTTATTCTTACACTTCAAAACTTCTCCAAACTTTTCATTATGAAGACTTGCTCGTATACGCCGACCTTTCATCCCAACTAAAGACAGGATCTCCACTGACAAGACCCATTTATTAATCCCTCCTCGTCTCCGCCTGTTGCGTGACTCTTCCCTCCCCTCTTTGCACCTTGTTGAATTCATCGAACACCTTATTAATGAATCAGACAAGTGTACAGTGAGGCTCCTCTTATTTTATTGGCCTCAGGAAGGGTGTGGAGGTCCTCCCTCAGACACCCGGCGGGACCCTGAGGCAGCTGGAGTGGCTCACTGGTCCCATTATCCTGATGAAGAGAACCTTGCTGCAGAAGGAAAAAGTTAGGATGAAAACTACTGATGAAGTCGTGATGAGAAGCTGTAACTAATATCTGGCTTGAGTAGTTCCTTGTGAGGGTTTGATAAAGAGGCAGGTCAGCAGCAGGTATGTTTCTCAAGGACTCGGCCAAGCAGGTGGTGACTCTGTGTGTGATCAAACGCTCCATCCCGTCAGTGAAAAGCATAATACCCTTGACTTTATGTTCCCGGCTGAAGGTTAGGTTTGCGAAGGGCGAGTGTTGTTAATTTCCACGGTGCGTTTCGTTGTTGCCTCCAAGATGGAAGATACAGAGAAAGACATTGCTCAGAAGTGATGGGGAATGGAAGAATGATGATGACACACACAGGAAGATATTTTTGCGTCGACAGGAAATAACGACGGAGATGAGGCTGAATTTCATAGCCGGAGAAGAAAGAGAGAGAGAGAGAGAGAGAGAGAGAGAGAGAGAGAGAGAGAGAGAGAGAGAGAGAGAGAGAGAGAGAGAGAGAGAGAGAGCACCAACATTCTATGTATACATTCAGTCGAAAAAAAAGTGTAAATTTGAAGGTCGGGGTGAACACATAAAGAAATGCATTTGGAAAAACAAAAGCCGCCCTTCCGCTAGGAAAAAAATAAAAATAAAAATGCCAGAGCTGCAGCACCCAAGGCCAGGCGGCGCCACCACGCAAAGGGGAGGCGGACCAACTCCCGTAAAAACTAATCAATAAGACAAACGCAGTGTCCAAAACTAAACAGAGGGTCACAGCTACGCGTGTGAACCATCTCTGCACATTTTTTCGCTGGGAAAAGGAAGGGAGCCGAAGGGGAATACAGGAAACCGGGACAGAGCGAGAGAAGAGAGAAAAGGGCGAGAATGGGAAAGGGTGTAACACGTAGTACATTGAAGACTTGCATTAATGGGTTAGTAGTACTGGGAGAAGAGTGAGCAATGAGGGTGATGAGGGTGCATTGTCAACGAGAGCCTCTACAGAGCTTACCTGTAATAAGATGAGAGTTATAACAAGCTTTCCGCGCAATTAATTCTTGTTAAACGGTGCTTTTAGAGAGAGAGAGAGAGAGAGAGAGAGAGAGAGAGAGAGAGAGAGAGAGAGAGAGAGAGAGAGAGAGTAAAAAGATAAGAACGTACATGATGCACACACACACACACACACACACACACACACACACACACACACATGGGGCTAAGATTTGTGAAGGCATGAAAGGGAAGAAGAGCAGTAGAAGGGAGGAAGGAAGAAGGAAGAGGAAGGGAAGACAAGAAAAATCGGGAGTGTTGGGACAATTCCGATATCATACGGAAATAAAGAGAGAGAGAGAGAGAGAGAGGGAGAGAGAGAGAGAGAGAGAGAGAGAGAGAGAGAGAGAGAGAGAGAGAGAGAGAGAGAGAGAGAGAGTGCTGACAGACAGAAAGACAGACAAGGGAAGGGTAGGAGGGAAGATAGTATGTCATTTGATTAGGAAATAGAGGAAGACGCAGAGGAGGTGGAGGAGGAAAAGGAGGTGGACGAAGAGGAAGAGGAAGAGTTAGGGGAAGTCCCTCTCTGTGTTAAAAAGAAAATGTTGTTCAGAATTGCCAAATTGAGGCAAGTAGAAAAGTTCTCCCTAAAAAAAAAATCAAAGTACGGAACAAAAATACAAAAAGACGAAACTCTGAATTTAAAGAAGTGAAAAAAAATATCAAAAGAAAAAAATGTAACAAAGGTTAAAGCGAGACAAGGATAAACAGGAGAAGGAGGAGGAAGAGGGAATGACAATGGAAAGGAGGAAGAAGAGGGAGAGGAGGAAAAAAGGAGGAAAAACATTAGAGGAACCAGGAGTCTGCAATAAGAGGGAAGCAGCAAGAAAGAGAAACGAAAATGTTAAGAACCCGAAGGAAGGAAAGGGGAAGACTAAGAAGAAAACGAGACGAAGTAAAGAAAACGAGAAAAAGGAACACGAGAGAGAGAGAGAGAGAGAGAGAGAGAGAGAGAGAGAGAGAGAGAGAGAGAGGAGAGAGAGAGAGAGAGAGAGAGAGAGAGGAGAGAGAGAGAGAGAGAGAGAGAGGCCCCCAAGAGAAAGGATAAAGAATGGCTGTAGTAATTGCACTGCATGGAGACATTTCCTTTTTATGGGAATTGCCCCGAACACCGCCACGTAGAGAGAGAGAGAGAGAGAGAGAGAGAGAGAGAGAGAGAGAGAGAGAGAGAGAGAGAGAGAGAGAGATTAGGTATACTATTGCTGGAACGCTCCGATCCCTTTGCCATCCAGTCACTCCACTCCATAGCTCACCGAATTAGGAAAATGTGCCAGTTACAAGAGCATTCAACACACACACACACACACACACACACACACACACACACACACACACACACACACACACACACACACACACACACACACAATAAAAGGGAACAGAAAGGATGATGAGTAAAACTTAAAGTGAGAAAGGGTTGAACTATAAATAAGAGAACGAGACAAGGGAGTCGGGAAAGAAAGGAATGCAAACTGAGAAAAGCAGGATTTGTACGTATATTCAGCGCAGGTCCTTGTCGGATGGTACAGGGAAGGGGGATGGGATGAGGGTTTAAAGGAGAGGGTAAGGATAGGGAAGGTAGAAGGTATAGGAAAGGAGAATATGAGAATAAAAAAGGATGGTAAGGAACATAAGGGGATAAGGCAACCTGGAATAGGTCAGTAGATCTGCACTTGAGAGTCACTAAGACAAAGGAGACGTCATAGGCAATGGAGGTAGTAGAGGAAACGGAAGAAAGGTTGAATAAAGAGAAAAACAGTGGATAGTCGTTAGGAAAAGTATGAGGATGATTAGAAAAAAAAGAATAGGAATAAAAATAGATTTGAATGAGATTATTTGTACAGTAATATGGAAGAGTAATAAAAGGTAGTTGCAAGAAGCCAACAGATCTACACGTAACAGTCGCAGCACATGACGTTCACACCTACATCTACTTATCCCTTATCTATAAATCCGTTTAATTTCCTAGATCTCTAGAAACCTTCAGAAATGCGTTAAATGAGCGAATAAAAGATCCTTATACGGGTGATAAAAAAGGAGTAAGGGAGAATTGTAACGAAAACTGTTCTATCTTAATCCTCATGTTTGCTCTGCCATTACCTGAGGCATTTCATCCAGGTGTTTACGTGACTGTAATCTTTCCTTCGCGCCTTATTTCTCTCCTTCGTCTTATGTATTTTTTGAAGAATCTCGTAAAACTTCCCTTTGATAACTCCTCGCCCCTTTGATAGCGCGACCCTTTGACACGGTGTTAGCAGCGGCAGTGGCTGTGTTGCTATCAATCTCAGTCCAACTTGTGTGTCACGCGTCCGGCGAACACTGCACCGCTGACTAATCTCGGTTAGGGTTAAGAGCTTCGAGGCGGCTATTAATAACGTTGAGAGGCAAGACGAGGAGGGAAGGAAGACGGGCGAGATGAGGAAGCGACGAGTTGTGAAGGCACGGAAGGATAAATTTAATTACTGTGATGATAGGTCAGTAAACTTTAAAAAATAAAGAAAATAAGAAAAAAAGTTAGGTATCTTATGCAATGTACATAAAAAAAAACAAAAAAAAACTGGACGTGAGGAATGTCAAAGGTAAAGTGAAGGCATCTGGAAGGACCAAAGAGAGCGAGGAGGAACATCTATTGTTATCTGTGGTACATTAACATTACTTATTGGCAAGACAGCAACATCTTGTCTTCATCAGGGTGAGGCAATAGAGGCGAGGTGCGCAGGCGCGACGCAACGCAGCGCAAGATTGTCGGCACACTGCACCCAGACGACCGTGATGTCGAGAGAGAGAGAGAGAGAGAGAGAGAGAGAGAGAGAGAGAGAGAGAGAGAGAGAGAGAGAGAGAGAGAGAGAGAGAGAGAGAGAATGATTGTTTGATTGATTGATTTAAAGCCGTGCAACAACTGGGTTATATGGAGAGAGAGAGAGAGAGAGAGAGAGAGAGAGAGAGAGAGAGAGAGAGAGAGAGAGAGAGAGAGAGAGAGAGAGAGAGAGAGAGTTGCCTAATCACCTGTCCGTCACCTACCTGTGATTTACAACCATAATATTCGAATCGGAAATAGGAATACATTCATCCAGGGGACGAATTTCTTTCTTGAAACTTATCGGGCAAGTGGAATAGAAGAGGAGGAGGAGGAGGAGGAGGAGGAGGAGGAGGAGATGGAGGTGATTTGCATTGGATGGTGGAAGGATGCGAATATATTTGAATAACGGAAAGAAAGAGAGAGAGAGAGAGAGAGAGAGAGAGAGAGAGAGAGAGAGAGAGAGAGAGAGAGAGAGAGAGAGAGGGGGGGAGAGGAAGTGGGGTTAGGTGTGTGCTTTGGCAGAGGGAACGACAGGTGGAACAGTGAGGAAAGATGAGAGTTTTGTAAGTGGAGCGATATGGTCAGTGGAGGTGGAGTGGATGGGATGGCAGTGGTGATGGCTACTGCTGACAGTGTTATGGTGCATGTGTGTGTGTGTGTGTGTGTGTGTGTGTGTGTGTGTGTGGAGGTGATGGCGAGTGGCGATGTAGCAGAAGGGATGGTTTGACCTGTGAAAAATCATTCTGGTGTATGCAAAGGATTTATGAAGGGTGTGTGTGTGTGTGTGTGTGTGTGTGTGTGTGTGTGTGTGTGTGTGTGTGTGTGTGTGTGTGTGTGTGTGTGTGTGTGTGTGTGTTTCCAGCCCTGCCGTGTCTGGATACTCGTACATGCCAGGTTTACACGCCAAGTTTACATGCCTGAGTTTATTTACATATGTGTGCAATTTATTCCTATGTGCGTATGTGTGTGTGTGTGTGTGTGTGTGTGTGTGTGTGTGTGTGTGTGTGTGTGTGTGTGTGTGTGTGTGTGTGTGTGTGTGTGTGTGTGTGTGTGCGCCTTGTCCCTCCGTCTCATCAAGTTGTCTAGTTTTTTTTTTTTTTTTTTTTTTTTACGTGCATACCTGTTCATTCATCTGTCTGTCTCCTTACCTGGCCATCTACCTGTTTGCGAGTATTCACAATGGAGCTGCTTGTCGATGCATGTTCCTGGAGATATCAATATGTGTATATCTGTCGCTGATTATTTGTTTATTTGTATACGTTTGTAGATTTGTGTTTGTGTACCCTTGGGTTTATCCATGTATCTACTTATCTTTCTATTTATGTATATATATTGCCAGTATGTGTTTATCTATTAATATCTATCGCTTTGCCTATCTACCTCTTATCTAGCTGTCTATCTCTGTATCTATCTATCTATCTATCTATTTAACTATTTAAATATATTTCATACCACTTATCTACATTTCTCTCCATTTATGTAACGAAGAAACAAACTCTGAGCTAAATTAGAGTAAGAAGAAAATATAGAAACAGGAAATTCCAGAGTTAGGAAGGTGAGTCACAAACTCCAGCGTATTTTCGCACGGAGTCTTAATTTACTATGCAGATGGGAACCTGAAAGTGAGGTAGATGTGAGCAAAAATATATGTACATGTAGCGCAGGATTTTTTTTTTTTTTTTCAAGACTGGACGAGAAATGCGACTTGGGCTCCGAAAAAGAAAACTCTTCAGTAAATATATTTTTGCTTCATTTCACGTCACTGGGAGAAATATTACGTTATATTGGTACCGCCTGACTGATAGATGAGCAAGGTGTGTGTGTGTGTGTGTGTGTGTGTGTGTGTGTGTGTGTGTGTGTGTGTGTGTCTGTGTATGTGTGTGTGTCGGTGTGTGTGTGTCTGTGTGTGCTGGTGTCGATTTCTATCAGCGCGTCACTCTTGATCGTCTGTCTGTTCTTCTCGTCAGTATGTCGTGTTTCCTTCGTGTTTGCCTGTCAGTTATTGTACATCTAATATCTTTTTTACCTAGCTTTCATTTAGCTCCTTTTTCTTTCCACCTTTGCCTTTCTAAATTGACCAGCTTGTTCCATCAGTTTCCTTTCCTGTAGCACGTTGATTTTATGGAAAGTTTAGCCGACATTCGTTTTTATCTTTTCCTTTTTCTTTCTTCCTTATCTTTCCCCTTCCTTCCCTCACGCCCCCAGCTCACCTTCCTTCCACAGCCCAGGCTTCCCTTTGGTCCCTCCGTATTCACTCTCCCTTCACATCTGTCTTTCGGCCTTTTTCCCTTCGTCGTCTCTTTCCTCCCTCCTTTCCTCCCTCCCTTCCTTTCACAATCTCCACCATCTGCACTTCTCCAAAGCTTCGTGCGGCCTGACAGAGCAATTCCCTCATCCCTTATCTCTTCCTCCATACTCCCTCTTCCTCTTTCTTCCTCATCTCCTCTTCCTCTTTCTTCCTTCTCCTCGTGACGGCAAACACCATCACCTTACACGTCTCTTATTTCACCCAGAAATATTGCTTGGTGTTGTAAGGGAGAAGGAGGAATGGGATGAGCCGAGTTACGAGTGTTCTGAGCCGAGTTACGCGTGTGTGAGGCCAGCAGTGGATGACGTGCCGCATCTCATCACGCCACTCGCGGACACCGGACGGGCCGAGGTCGAAGAGTTTATAAAATCGCTCGCGGACTTTTGTGGGTTTTTCGTCTGAGAGAAATTTCTGGTTCGTGCACGTTAAAGTTTCGTTATTACTCGCGTGCGTAAAAGAAAAAAATGTGTATGTGTGTGTGTGTGTGTGTGTGTGTGTATTAAGGAAGTAAGTAAGTCCTACCTCGTTGCCTCGTCTAATATAAAGGAGGAATGTAAAAGTTTATCTCCGCAGTGTCACGAGGTATCGAGTTAGAAAATTATCCTCCAGAATTATCCCGTTTTCCTCTTTGGCTTGGCTTCCCCCACTTTTTTTTTTTTTTTTTTTTTTTTTTTTGTCACTCCCTCGACCTTTCCTCCCGCGGTACCGGACAGCTCTGGTCTTCGCGATCGCTTTGTTGTCTTGCTTATCTCGCCCCGCAGACCGGTTTTTCCCGCCTTTCCGATAATGTCCGCTTGCTTATTTGAGAAGGCTCTGGACGCCACCCATGCAGCGCGCGTCCAGGCTTCACTTCGGTGGTTCTTTGACGTGTATCGCGTCCACCGCCGCTGCCTCACATGGCTTATCGCCCCCCATCGTGTTTCTCCCGGATTCTGTCCCTCGTATTCCTGCGTCGTTTTTACTTGTATCTTACGGTTTGGTACGCAACGGAGACAGCGTAAATCTCTCTCTCTCTCTCTCTCTCTCTCTCTCTCTCTCTCTCTCTCTCTCTCTCTCTCTCTCTCTCTCTCTCTCTCTCTCTCTCTCTCTCTCTCTCTCTCTCTCTCTCTCTCTCTCTCTCGACATCACCTCCATCACTCAATTCACCTGCAGCTTCATCACTTCTCCCTGATATCCCGTCCACTTAACAACGACCCTATCCTTCACCTTTGTCCACCCAGACTTAGTGGCACTGACCTCTGCACCGCCAACACCACCACCACCACCACCGCCACCATCTGTATTGAGCAGCCTCAGCCTTAGTGACTAACAGAGGCAGGTTACTGAGGGAGGAGGGAGGTAGATGGAACAAAGCAATAATGAGAGACAAGTTTATGATTCTACTCCGTGGGATATGTATTATGTAAATGGTACCTACCGCTGGAAATTTTTTATTTGGATGTTTTATGAATATTTTTAGGGAAATGGTTGGGTGTTTCCGGGTGTTTGTTTATGTATGTGTGTGTGAGCTGTTGCATGTTTATTTTTCTAGGGGGAGCTTAGGTAAATGCAATAGATATTTCGTTGTAGGTTCTCACCCATCTCATTTAACTTAGGATGTGATGAAGTGACGGAGGAGACGCCATAATCTTTTTTTTTTTTTTTTTCTCATCGCCTGAGTAATGAACAAGACGTAACAGGAGCGCCGGGGACTTACTGGTACTCTGCCTGATAAATCCGAGTCCTGTATTGTGACGAGCGGCACTTGAAGGGGTGTGTGTTTGCTTAGTGTCGGGTAGTGAGGCATTAGTGCAGTAGTTTTACAATACAAACATTGCTGCCTGGGAAAGTTACTCATTAGTTATTTTGATAGAAGATGGAGAATTTGTTGTGATAATTACTTCTTTATTTTGATGCGGTAAGGAGGCTAACTCAAAAAAAAAAACGGAAAAATAATGTTGTTATTGTAACAGAAGATGGGAGATTCTCCGTGATAGCAAATTCTTCGTACAAAACTAAGTGATTTTATGCGTTAAAGAGACTGACCAAGGACATGAAAACGGGAGAAAAAAAAACACTGCAAATTTAACAATATCACCATAATAAAAACATGAAGAAAAAGAAGTCTAACACAAAGGAGAACCCAACATGAAGGCCAGTTTAGTTTATCGGTGACGCCTCGGCAGTGCACATCGTTGCCCACCGTACACACTCACTCCCAGGTCCTTCGGAGGAAATCTTGCCTCTCCACCTGCCGCCGTTCCCCGCGCAGCCTTCCCTTCCATATCTTCCCTATGCAATTTAACGTGGAGGGAGGGAACTTCTGCACCACTTTGTAAGCAACACCTGCCGGAAATAACACAACTGCGCCATTACTGTAATACAAGACTTAAAGGTGCACCGGGAGACTGAAACACGCGTGGGAATATTCGTTTAGTGCATTGTTGTTTGTTATTTTCTTTCATTTCATCCTTCACCATTCGCCACGCAGGTTTTCGGCGCTATTCTCTGTGTGTTTGTGCGTTAGGGTCACACGAAGCCTTTATGCACCGTGCCTTCCTCTCTCTCTCTCTCTCTCTCTCTCTCTCTCTCTCTCTCTCTCTCTCTCTCTCTCTCTCTCTCTCTCTCTCTCATCATGCACGTTTATAATTGAAAGACCTATTGTGTTAAGGTACGTATCAGCATATACACTCATTGCAGCCTGACAGGTTCACTATTCTCTCTCTCCTCTCTCTCTCTCTCTCTCTCTCTCTCTCTCTCTCTCTCTCTCTCTCTCTCTCTCTCTCTCTCTCTCTCTCTCTCTCTCTCTCTCTCTCGTCACGTCATCAGCTGGAACCATCGCGGCGCCAACTAATCAAGGCCACACGACGAATGGGCCGCGTAATGCCTTGCAGCGCCACGCCATTAGCGCCGCTGCTACAAAACCAATAGAGTGGGACAGGTGTGCGGCGCCGCTGGGAAGGGGCATTCTGGTGGTGCCGGAGGACAGGGACTAGTGGTCGGGGATGGGAATGGCGAGCTGGTGGCGTGAGAGAATAGGTTAGAGGATAGCGGGGGTCGATGCAGCGTTAGGGATGGACGGGGAATTGTAACCGGCGAGGAAGGGGTGATAGTGGGGTGATTTGAGAATGTAGTGCTGGTAATTACGGAGATATTTTACTGGAAAGGGACGTAAGGTGTTGGTGGGGGAGCTGTGGGGACGCTGAAGGGAAAGGGCAACTGGGGAAAAGAAAGGGCAATGGTGGTTGGGAGACGCAGCTATAGTGAGTCTGGTGCACGGAGAGAGAGAGAGAGAGAGAGAGAGAGAGAGAGAGAGAGAGAGAGAGAGAGAGAGAGAGAGAGAGAGAGAGAGAGGGGAATGGAGGACTCTGAGGGAGGAGGAGAGGGACGGAGGCTGGAGACAGTGGCAGTAGTGGCGGGGACAGTCCTGGTGGCGGTGGTGAAGGCGGAAACAATAGTGGAGGGGCAGGAGGCCGTCAGCCCCACGCGTGTAGCCCTAGAGACAGAGGCGAGACCCACCCGTCCGAGACAACTGGCACGGGGCTAAGCTAAACGACAGCCGGTGAACACGTGCGCAAACTGATGGGAGTTGTTGCACGTTGTTCGTGTTTGTTCCCTTGCATTAGTCGCGCGGTTTGCCTGGCCATCATTTCTATCCAAATGAATGTCACGAGGCGTAATAACGAGAATAAACGAACATTTTTACCCATCTGCTTATTGGTTTAATTATCGAATATGGGTTTTCATCGAATATAAATGAGTTTCTCCTGTGAGTATCATTGGCATTACGTTTTCAGCTGACGCGAAACAACAACACTGTGGGATTATCGTCTTAATTGTCACAAAGGGATAAGCGGGAAGCCGAGAAGTGGCCTCAGTGTCCCTTTAAAACTCGCCTAGAATGTGCCTCGTGAAGAAGGAACGAGTCTGAATATAGAGCAGCAGGACGCGAGCTATTTTAGGCAAGACACAGGTTGAGAATTGATAGATGCAGCTTCCGCCCTCTGCACACGGTCAAGAGCTCTTCCCTCCTCGACTCCCCTTTCCAGCCTCTCTCTGCAGCAGGGTCGGTGCTCTCCTCCTCCTCCTCCTCCTCCTCCTCCTCCTCCTCCTCCTCCTCCTCCTCCTCCTGCTTCCCTCCACGTCCTTCTTGTTTCTCTGGTTTCTTCCATTCTCTCACTCCATCTTTTTTCTTTTTCTTTTGCTCCTCTTCGTTCCCGTTCTTCTTACTTCCATTGTTTCTTCCATTTTCTCACTCACTGTTTCGTCTCTCTCTCTCTCTCTCTCTCTCTCTCTCTCTCTCTCTCTCTCTCTCTCTCTCTCTCTCTCTCTCTCTCTCTCTCTCTCTCTCTCTCTCTCTCTCTCTCTCTCTCTCTCTCTCTCTCTCTCTCTCTCTCTCTCCATCCTATTCTCTAACAATTCTTTCCGATTTCCTTCCTTCTATTATCCCTACTGCCTCCAAACTCCCTATCCTCTCTCCCTTTTCTCTCTCTCTTACCCGCCTGCAGAATTTGTCTCCGCCGTGCTGGGTCAAAGCGCAATGGCTTGAGAATGATCGGTGCCCTCCTCACTCCCTCGGCGGAACGGGCCAGCTGTTGGGAGGCGCTCTACCAGAGGGAAAGAGGAGGTTACCCCGCCACAGTGTTCCTCTATGGGGCAGCCAGTCACACATTTTCACCTGGCTCCCTCACTCGTCTTTAGGGTATTTGGAGCGTGTGTGTGTGTGTGTGTGTGTGTGTGTGTGTGTGTGTAAGGTTGTGGAGTGGTTTATGTGTTGGATAGATGTTGTGGTGTTGTGTGCGTGTATGCTTGCTTTTGTGGTGTTTTAAGGGCATGTTGGTGTATTTATTTGAGAATTCCTGTATTTTCAGTGAAGTTCATTGTGGTTTGTACACTGGGATTGTGTATTTTGTGTTGAGATGAGAGATGTTTTTCTTTCTGGTAATATAGTGTATGTGTGTGTGTGTGTGTGTGTGTGTGTGTGTGTGTGTGTGTGTGTGTGTGTGTGTTGCCTTACTGGTATAACTGAGGGTTTGTGATATTGACGATGATGCGTCTTCCAACTGGTGCACCGGGGCGTGGAGGGAGTGAAGGAGGGAGACTGCAGGGGACGGCCAGTGGAGGGTAATGCAAGCGGCTTCCCCAGGATTGTCTGATGCGGTTCGCGGCACCTCAGTAGCCTCACCTCATATATAGATTGCAGAGAACCGACGGTGCTGTGTTTAATCTTCCACGCGTACTTACGAACATTCAGGTACTAGGGAAAGGGAAAATAAGGTCAGTGTTGATCCTGATCCTCGCAAGAAGAGGATCAGGATATTTGCGTTGATACAAAAGTGAAGTGTAGTGTTTTCAGATAACCGATCATGTTTTTTTTTTCAATTGAATAATTAGATAGATGTAAAATTTTGCATTGAAATTTTGCTACTCTCATTCATTACATGCAATGAGGCGAAGAACAAGGAATGGAGTGTAGCCATGTATATTGGGGAAAGAAATGAATGGAAGGAAAGCCGTAATAGAGATAGAATATATGGAAGATGACTGTACTAAGAGTCTAATGCCTTATTGTCAACAGTTTATCATCAGATGAAAGGGAAATGGGAAATGAATACATACTAACTCATGTACGTCGGTGGGAGCAGTGGCACCAATGACAGAGAGAGGGATAATGTACTGGTGCATGAGTCTCGCGATGTATATCCAATTGCTGTCGACAAGTCCCTCATCACACTTTTGTATCGGCGCATTAAATCAATCAATCACTCTCTCGACAAAACTGACATGTGCTGCAGCGTCGCGTCGCCATAAAACCAGGGTGTGCATGTCGTGCCATCAGCGCCACAACAACGGACCTCATTTCCAAAATTCTCAAATGTTTCAGTGTCCTAACTCTGAACCCCTAACAAGCTTTAGTGGAAGTTAGTGGTATTTTCAAGGGTGTTTTCATGATTCTAGCGATAATTCAACAAGGAATCTGCATCATCAATGAGAAAAATACTCATGAGAAACCGACTCTGTGTGGCTTTCTTGATGAAGGAGCAAAGCTTTCCAAAATAAAGGTCAGCATTCTACACACACGAGTCTGTTTCAAACTAAATCTTGGGTTAAAAGTTAAGGGAAGTGTTGATTTGAGAAGGAAATAATAATCACCGGAAATTATTGTTAAGAAAAAATAAAGAGAATACACTAGATCATATGAAGAAAGTGTTATTAATTTTTATATCCGGAATGACGCTATTACAATCCTTTCATTATTCTGGCGCACACGAATGATTAAACTTACTCCAGGTGATCTTAAAAGACAGGCAAATAAAGATGAAGCTGTGATGGATGCCGGATTAGCATAAAATGTAAATTACCAGTATAGACGTATTAAGGAAAACATCCATCACGACGAGGGCAAGATGAGCTCCGGTACATGATAATGAAGAAAGGCGTGGGAGGAGAGGAGAGCAGGATGGAGAAGAAAAAAAAAGTTAAGAAAAGTCAAGACTAAAGAGAGATTTGGGAATAAAAAAAACGTAAAAGAAAAATACTACACCACTACACACACACACACACACACACACACACACACACACACACACACACACACACACACACACACACACACACACACACACACACACACGCACACACATATCTACACTTAACACGTACACACTCACGCATTACATTTTCCTTTGCAACGAGATCGGATTAGCAGATAGGAGGGGAGAGGAAAGTGAGAGGAGAGAGAAAGAGAGAGAGATAAGGCGAAAGACAAGAGAGGCCGTTGCTACTGTGCAGTCAGCCGTCACAAGCCGCAGGATTGAACCAAGAAAAATACCAGGGTTAGCCGGAGAGGAATTGAGTTCGACAGAAGGAAAATTACCTGGAAAACCTGCGGAGGTTAGAAATTAATGAAGTGAGACAAAACCGATGGCCAGAAACCCTCGAAAAAGGCTGGCCCGGATGCACTTTTCTTCTGGCCCATCAGGTCTTCCCGCGACCCGAAGAGAGAGCGGGGAGCGTGGAGCAGTAGACTTGGGTGATGAGGAACAGTGAACGGCTTGTTTTAGACTTGCCACGGGGAACGAGAAGTGCAGTAGGTGAGTATGTGTTGTTGTTGTTGTTTTTTCAAGTTGTTGATGTTTGTTGTTGTTGTTGTTGTTGTTTGTTGTTGTTGTTGTTGTTGTTGTTGTTGTTGTTGTTCATTCGCTCTTGTTTGCTGGTATTCAATTTTTGTTCAACCATCTCTGGGTTTTAATTTCGTGATCTAGTTTATTGTTCAGCAGTTTTTTTTTTTCTTCTTTTTTTTTTCGTTTGTATTAGTGATTGTATTCGCAGTGTTGTCTTATTTATTATTATTATTATTATCATTATTATTATTATTATTATTATTATTATTATTATTATTATTATTATTATTATTATTATTATTATTATTATTACTACTACTACTACTACTACTACTACTACTACCACTACTACTACTACTACTACTGCTACTACTACTACTACTGTTATTATGCTTTCAGTAGAAAAATGTGTGTGTGTGTGTGTGTGTGTGTGTGTGTGTGTGTGTGTGTGTGTGTGTGTGTGCTTGCGTTCGTGTTCACTTGCTCCTACACACACACATTAATGACCTCCTTGCCCCCTCCAGCGTGGGAGTATTTAAAACGCTGATCATTATGGAAAGCATTCAGTGTTTATATAAATCTCATTAAGCAGCCGGCGGCGTGTGAAAACAAACTAACGCCTCCGTGTGAATTTGCTGTGTCAAGTGGAGTGTAATTATTGACGATGGAATGAGAGTTTGCAGGTGTGTGTGTGTGTGTGTGTGTGTGTGTGTGTGTGTGTGTGTGTGTGTGTGTGTGTGTGTGTGTGTGTGTGTGTGTGTGTTTACAGGGCTGCTGCGATCCGTGCTTTCCTCCCTTCTTTGGATGTGGTTAAGTACTTGTAGTTAATTTTATAGATGCGCAACATTGGTGAAGCAAATGTATGAATGCTAATATTAATGTACATACGTCTTAGCAGTGAGCGAGACTTGCATTGACTACGCCCACACATATTGGCCGATAATTCATGATATAAATGCTTCTCTTCTTAAGGAGCCGTAAAGATACGACGCACCTTTCTTCCTGGGTGCTCAACCAACTGCTAAACAACTCCTGATAAAGAAACGGGTAGATGGAGACTGACTGACTTCAAGGACCTCAGGAACAGGGTCATATGGCACCGTCCTAAATAAAAAAAGAAAGTAAACCAGTTCATTTCCCAATACGGGAAAGAGAATGCAAACCTTAGATGACACACACGTCTCAAAGTGTTGCAGAGTGATGGCGTGCGCAGTTCCTGTAGTGAATCGTGCGCCTATAAGTATGTCTTCTGAGAGGCGACCACAGGGTAGAGCCAAGATTCAATTAGAGCCACACTTGTGCGGGACAGCGACGACACCCTCTCGTGGGACAGGTGGCGCTGATGGGGGAGGAAATGGGACCAGCGAGGGTGGCTGGATGCTTGCTGCTGGCAATGGCGAAGGGCGGCGAAGAGAGGAGGAGGGGAATGTGAGGAAATTAGGGTAATGGTGAACAGGTGGAGGATGTGTAAAGCTAAACTGTGATTTTGTGCAGTACGAAGGTGGGTGGCAATGGTCTGAAGGATGGCTGAAGGGGACTGGTGATGGTGGTGATGGTGGTGGTGAAGAGGGGTGCTGTTTGTGGTTGTGTTGTAAGCCAGAGATGTTTGTGTTCTTGATGGGAATGGTCAGTAGTGGATGGGAAATTACTGTGAAGAGTGATGCTGTCTGTGAGGAGATAAAAGGCCACATCATCAACGTTTGTGTTACTGAAGGAAAAGGATCTGTGGTGGAAAAAAAAAAAAAGAATAGGTGATTTAAGTAGACTAGTGAAGGTGATGTTTGTGGTGATGCTGCTTGTGGGGAGATGCGTCTTGAAGGAAAAGGGTCAGTGATGGAGAGAAAATTATGCTGACTGATGCTAATAATGGTGGTGGTAGTCGTGGTGGTGGTGGTGATGGTGGATGATGCCGTTCTTGACAGTATATAGAGTTCATAAACGATCGTATATAATATTCTTTAGTAGCAGTGTCAGCGATGGAAAGAAGATTGCGGCGCGTATGTTGGTTATGGAGAGACTTTATTGATCCTGAGACGGCGACATCCCTCGTGCTCACCCTTTGGCATATAAGAATAAAGATGTCGCGATGCAGACAGTAGATACAAGCACGTTTAGTAGTGGTAAGCGAGACCAGATGGAATGATAACCGCCGGTAGTGATGTTATCTCGGATGCTGAATTGAAATGACCTCATCAATGGTGCAGGTCAAAGTTGATGTCTGATGGATCTGATAAGGATGACCCCAGTAGTAAAAATCATCAGTTAGTGTTGCCATGGCGGTATACAGAGAGAAAGATAGAATGATAACAACCAGTAGTGGTAATAACACTGCATGGTGCCTTGAAATCATTAGTGCAACTTGAAATAAATGACTGATGCCTCTGATAAGGATGGTATCAGTAACAAGTCATCAGTTACTGCACTTACTACGACAGACAGAGGTAAAGATTCTAATAAGAGGCAATAGGAAGTGCTACTCATGTTGTAAATGTACCTTTGGCGACGGACAGAAGTAAATAAATATTCCTGTAAGAGTCAACAGGAAGTGGTACTAATGTTTGGAGAGATGTCGTTGGAAATTGGGAGTCTGGAAGCTGTAGGAGGGGAGTCACGTGGCGTCTGTAGGTAGTTCATGCTGTCGCCAGGATCACGAGGATTACTTCCGGGAGACACCTGACTGACTGAAGGCTCCTGTGGCTTATGTCTAGTGGGTCCTGAGCTCAGGATTGGCGGCGGCGACTCGGGATGCGTGCTCTTGCAACAGATCGTGACAAGCGAGGCGGGAAGGAAGGTAAGAAGGAAAGAAGTAAGTAAGAAAGGAAAGAAGGAAGTAAGTAAGGAAGGAAGGAAGGTGATGTGTGTGTGTGTGTGTGTGTGTGTGTGTGTGTGTGTGTGTGTGTGTGTGTGTGTGTGTGTGTGTGTGTGTACAAGAGTGCGTGTGCGTGTGTGATTCTGCGTAGGAAAGAGAAAATGTGTGTGTCTGTGTGTGTGTGTGTTTGTGTGTGTGTGTGTGTGTGTGTGTGTGTGTGTGTGTGTGTGTGTGTGTGTGTGTGTGTGTGTGTGTGTGTGTGTGTGTGTGTGTGTGTGTGTAGTGACGACAGGCAGGCTGGGGCGTCCTTTTGTTCCCGTAGCGTTTCAGGAACAATATTTCCTATCCGTATTGTGATTCCCCAAAGATCATCCCCGTTCGCTTCTTTTCACTCTTTCCATCACCGTTCCATTTATTTTTTCATTCCCGTCCTCTTCCCGCGCAATCGAAACTCTTTCTCTCCACGTATACATTCTTTTTTTTTTTTCGAGGCGTCCCTGTTCGGTATGATGTTGGTCTGGTGTACGGCGAACCATTGTGAAACCCAAACTCCGGCAGCCGCGTTCTGGCGCAGCGTCCAGCGGGAAACTCTTCGGAAACTGAGCGCCAAAAATGTTCAAGATAGATAGGATAATGCAGCAGTCGTGTGTTGAAATGGTAATCTGAGACTGGGATACAACCACTCGTGCGCGCAAGCTGGTCTTTCTTCAGGCAAGCAACTTTCCAGACGTGCCGGGCCGCGCAGGTACAGACGCCGCGGGAGTACTTCAGGGAGATAATCCTTTAACAGGCCAGACAAGAACTTATTTGGCCACAACACCCGAGAACACTCAGGCCCTGCTCGTGGGTACGGGTGAGTAGTGACCCTGACCCTCTGCAAGACCCGGCCCGAGTACCGCGT
The DNA here is from genome assembly GCF_035594125.1 of Scylla paramamosain. Taxonomy (NCBI): domain Eukaryota; kingdom Metazoa; phylum Arthropoda; class Malacostraca; order Decapoda; family Portunidae; genus Scylla; species Scylla paramamosain. The sequence continues at coordinate 33,522,881 of NC_087155.1, read as the reverse complement.
ATGCGTGTGTATGTGTGTGTGTGTGTGTGTGTGTGTGTGTGTGTGTGTGTGTGTGTGTGTGTTGTCGGTGGGAATTTTTATTAAAAGAAAATTTAGTGTATTCCTTGTATTATCCTCGTAATTGTTTAATTTTGTTGTTTCTTTTAAATGTTTCTAAGTTCTGCAATTCATTCTTGGGTGTTCCCTCTCCGGTTCTGTGTTTGTTGTTGCGCTGCGTGTCGTGTCAAGGCAACCCTCGCCTTCCGCACCTGTGAGGCCGCGCGTGTGTTGTGGCGGCGGCGGTGACTGGGAGGAGCACGGATGACCGGGGAGGGAGGAGCCAAGTGAGAAGTGGAGGGAGAAGAAAAAAGCAATACTTTTCACAGCCAGATGTACCACAAAGTGAGAGGGCGGAGAAAAAACGTCAATAATAGTGTACATGAACCTTCACAAGCAGGCGAGCCATACAGAGTGTGAAACAGTGAGAGAAAGTCTCAGGTGGCCCCGCCAGACGGAGTGGCCACCACAGTACCGGTGGTCTCCCTCGGCGGTCTTGCCTGACCTCCCCCCTCACCTTCACCCCCTCCCTGGCCCGAGTGACTCATCCAATGAGTGATGGCGGGGCCGCAGGTGCCACACAGGTGAGAACGAGTCTGTGAGTCATCCTGGTGACCCCCGCTTGAGTAGATTTAGCCTCCGATGATTCATGCAAAAGTCATTTGAAGAACACAGACATTCTCTTCGTGCAGCTTTTTTTTTTCTTTTCTTTTTTTTCTTTTGCTTGCATTGTTACATCGTTGTATACCTATAAATTTACTTTCTTCAGCCTTACCTCGCCACGTCACTTGCGTTTGTCGGGGTATTTCTTTAAAGTGTTTGTGTTTGCTTTTGTGTGTGTGTGTGTGTGTGTGTGTGTGTGTGTGTGTGTGTGTGTGTGTGTGTGTGTGCTCGCACCGTGCCATGCGCAGTGGTATGCATCAGATGGCAGCGCAGCGCGTCGGCCTCTCACTCCTGCGCCTCGCCCCAGATCAGGAGAACTCTCAGTAATTCACTTTTGCCTGACCGGTTGCACGGCACCATGCAGGTGGCCGTGTGACCGACTGCCAGGTGGTCAACCACATTCCAGACTGCTTAGTAGGCTGGGTCGCCGAGCTGCCTTGAATGCAGTCTGCTCGGTGATTGCGTCTTAAGCTTATTCCCCGAGTGGCCGGGTGGGGGATCGAGTGAACAGCCAGTTAGCCGATCCTTTACAGGGAGACTTGAGGCGGTTAAATCCAATGTGACAAGGATATTTTCAGTTGTAAAGCAAAATGGTTGGCTTTCTGGCGGCTGCTTTCTAGGCTCACTATTTTCTTCGCTCCGTGTCGCTTTCCATAAACCAAACACACACACACACACACACACACACATGCCTGGAGAATAGCGAACTCCACAAGATTTGCCAAAGTAGTTTGCTTCTCCTTGATAACCCGCTTTGCAGGTAATCCCATTTGCATAGACAAACTTCGTCTCAGGCATTGGCGCTCTCCCGAGGCCAGACGTCGGCTACCACACGCACGCCGATGCCGGATTCACGCACGCAGGCGCCATCTGGTGGTGGCGAGGGGAGGACAGGCACACGCACGAGTTTTTTTTTTCTTATTATACATAGAGAGAGAGAGAGAGAGAGAGAGAGAGAGAGAGAGAGAGAGAGAGAGAGAGAGAGAGAGAGAGAGAGAGAGAGAGAGAGAGAGAGAGAGAGAGGCAATCTTTAATCTGCGATAAAGACAATCAACCGGTCTACTCTCTCTCGCCTCTTCTCTTGCTCCTTCTCTTCCTCCTCTTCTTCCTTTTCCTTTTCTTACACCTGCAACAACACCACCATCATCATCTGCTCTTGCTCTTCCTTATCCTCCTCCTCCTCTTCATCCCCTTCATAGACGTCTTGCATTACCCATAAGACGCTGACTGATATAATACCACACAAGTCTGATAATGCACTTCCCTTCCTTACTCCATTCCTGCCTCCTCCCCTTGTTCTCCCCTCTAACCCCTTACTACCCCCTTCCTCTCTCTCTTCGACTCTACCCCTTTACCTCAAGGCAATATCTTTCATTACGCGTTATCCTTCCTCTCTGCTTCCGTATTCTTGTTCTTTGTCACTTTTTTGGTGTGTTTTTCGCTCTATTTCCTCCTTGACATATTTTCGTGTCTCGTTCTTAATTCCCTCCTTTTATCATGTTTAATTGCTCTCTTTTTTGTTGTATTTTTCTTTTCCTCCTCTCTCTCTCTCTCTCTCTCTCTCTCTCTCTCTCTCTCTCTCTCTCTCTCTCTCTCCTCTCCTCCTCTCCTCCTTTCCTTCCTCGCGTGCCCTTCCTCGTGCCGCTCCCGTAAAAGGTTCATACTCTTTAATTACTGGTTATTTGCACCGGCGAGACAATGCGATCGAGGCCACGTGTGTGATTAAAGGCTGTTATTTGGTCGATAATATGAGTTTTACGACGCTGTGACGAAATGGCGAGCTGGGAATGGGTGGAGGATGCCAGGGAGGGGATGGGGGATTGGTGATGGGAGTACTGTGGGGTGAAGGAGGAATGGGTGAGTGTGTGAGTGGGTGCGAGGTTGTACGTAGCAGTCATTTCTTGTCATTACCATCATTACCATCACCATAACTATCATTACTACTACTATAACAATCAGGAGTGGTATTATTACTACTGCTAGTAAATGGCATTACTACTGTTACCAAAAATACTATTGTTATTGCCACTTCCTTCAACTCTTGACAATAATCAGCATCATTACTTTTCTATCATCATCGTCATGCACCAAACTAGCCCTTTCATCACTAAGTTAAAGATAATGAGAGAAAAAAGTGATGAAGGGGAAGAGAAAAGCATCATCGCCTTATTCAAGAGAGTCTAAAGAAAGGAAGAAAGTAAGAGAAGAAAAAATATGGAGAGTCACTTCCTCGCAAACACACATTTTTACACAGATTGTAAAGGCATGCTCTCTCTCTCTCTCTCTCTCTCTCTCTCTCTCTCTCTCTCTCTCTCTCTCTCTCTCTCTCTCTCTCTCTCTCTCTCTCTCTGTAAGGCGACAGTCGCGCAACAGAGGAGGAAAAATGCAATGTTTATTATTCTTTCACACCCTTTAGCATATTTCTTTCCTTCCCTTCTGTTCCGAGTCAGATCCTTCATCCATTCTTCTTTTTTTTTTTGTGTTTTTTTGTTTTGTTTTTTTGCGTGTCGGCGGGTAGATGTTACTGGTGTGACGCGCATTGTTACGTGAGAGGGTGGCGGGAATGAGGGAAGCAGAAAAATGTGTAAAATTTGTCAGCAAGAATGGGTGAAAAATAAATATTCTAGTATAGCATTAGCATGAATTACATCCGCATAAAGAAAATAAAAAAAAAAGCAACAACATTGGACGGAGTGAAAAACAAACAGAAAAACACAGCGGGAATGTGCAAAATGATTAGGTGGCGCCGTCCGTCGTTCATTTAACATTTACAGAAGGAAAAATACAAATGGTACAATGAACAAATGCTCTTTTAATGCTGAGGAGTAAAAGCCTTGCGAGAATCAATGATTGTTTTGTTTATTTGCGTTGTATTTTATCTGATTTCTCTAACGAGCTTGGGTTTTTTGCTCGTTTTCTTTAATGTATCGAGGTAAAACTATTATCTCCGGAACCGCGTGGATTGTAAAGGAGAGCATCGGGCAAGGGCGGTAGGCGTTAATGGGGAGCAGTTACCACAAACTCGTCTCTTTAACGTCTCCAAATTGCAGTTTAGTAAAATGTACACCAACATGTTACCCTTTATACCTTCATCCCGTGATTCCTTAACCTGCTCTCTCTCTCTCTCTCTCTCTCTCTCTCTCTCTCTCTCTCTCTCTCTCTCTCTCTCTCTCTCTCTCTCTCTCTCTCTCTCTCTCTCTCTCTCTCTCTCTCTCTCTCTCACTAAAGTCTCGTGAAGGAGGAGACTAGTAAATGAAAATACTTGCTCTTCTTCACCTACTCTTGATGTGTGAAAGATTAATAAAAACATTATTCTGGAATGTGAAGGAGAGGTATAAATATTGGTCTTGAGATGAAGGATAAATATAAACAATACTCTTGATGTTAAGGATTAATAAAATTAGTACTTTTGGTATGCAAAACTCAATGATGAAGGGTTCTCTTTACATATAGAAGAAAAATAAACAAGTGTTCTCAATATATATATATATATATATATATATATATATATATATATATATATATATATATATATATATATATATATATATATATATATATATATATATATATATATAAATTTGGGCAGACGAAAGACATAAAAAAAAAGTGAGAAACACTAATTTAATTTTAAACACGACCCAAAACACCAAATTTCAGGCGAATCTTCACTGCAGTAAAGATAAGACATACACACACACACACACACACACACACACACACACACACACACACACACACACACACACACACACACAGACTTAAATGATCACTATTCCTCACACGCACACACTCACAGAAACACGAGAACAAAACAAAACAAAAAAAAATTAATTATTTGTGTGTGCTTGTAAACGAGATAAAAAAAAACGCGCACTTACCCTGAAGAACAAGAAAGAGGAGGAGGAGGAGGAAGAGGAGGAGGAGGAGGAGGAGGAGGAGGAGGAGGAGGAGAAGGAGGAAGAGAAAGAAAAGAAGGAGAACCAGCCAGCACTCAACTCAGCTCTACTCCAAAAGAAAATATGAATGATAGCGAACAATTATTCACCAAGATACACACACAAATAGATCGCTTTTCCCCGCACACTCCTGAGATAAGGGGATGAGTATTAGATCGGACTTAACTTAAAGGCAATTAACATTTTTGCGCCGCTCCGCTTCTCAGACTCATTCACAATCACAGTAAGAAAGAGAGAGAAAACAAGGAAGGAAAGGGGAAGAGCGGAAGGAAGAGAGAAGGGAGGGAGGAAGAGAGGGTTAGGATGGAGAAGGGAAGGTGGAGAGAAAGACGTGAGTGGAGTTAAGGAAAAAGTAGGTGGAGAGAGAAAGGGAAGAGGACAGATGAGAAGAGAGGAAGAGAGAGAAATATAGATAGAGAATGCAACATAAAATCAGGAAAGACAAGGAGGAATGAGAGGAAATAAAACAATACTGCAACACGTCTGGCGAGATGATCAAGGACAAGGGAACGAAGATGAAGAGCTTACTTAACGGAGAGGAATAAGAAGAAAGGATAATGGAGGATTAATGGGGAAATATGAACGGGAAATATGAACGGGAAATAGCATTACATTATATACAGCAGCGGGCGGCGCATTCAACACATTAATCTTTGTAATTTATGATGCGAATGCTAATCCACTCGAGTGCTGTTTAATATTTCAGCATCAACGCACTGAAAATCCTGTCTTCGTGTGAGAGAGAGAGAGAGAGAGAGAGAGAGAGAGAGAGAGAGAGAGAGAAGAGAGAGAGAGGAGGGGGTAGGGTGGGTTTCTGCATCTATTTGCTGGTCTGTCTGTCTCGTGTGTCAGTCTTTCATTCAGACTGTGCCTTTGTTGGACGGTCAGCCAGTCAGTCAGTAAGTCACTTAGTCATTCAGTCAGTCAGGCAATCGGTCAGGCAGTCTGTCAGGTCGGTCAATCTCTCTCTCTCTCTCTCTCTCTCTCTCTCTCTCTCTCTCTCTCTCTCTCTCTCTCTCTCTCTCTCTCTCTCTCTCTCTCTCTCTCTCCATCTCTCTTTTCTGGCAGCGGAATTAGCCGACAGACGCATCTCGACGCCACAATAATATTTTGCTTTTGGTCGGTGTCAGGGATCAGGTTCCAGTCCTCGCCCGCTCACCCCTTACTCTCATTATGCCGCAACCTGGGTTTTGTCGAGCCGTCTGCCCCTCGCCCCGTTATCTCACAGTAAAGGGCTGCCACTCCGGACGTTATCAGCGAGCCGGAGACGGGAAGGAAGGGCGTCTTATTTGCTCTGGTGTTTTTTCTCCAAGTAGTGTCTATTTTTCTTCTCATTCTTTTGCAGCCGTCAGTCAGGATCAGTCACCCGGACGCTGTGGTGCCGCCCCGGGAGGACTCGCCGACTGGCCGGGTGAGTGTTGGGTCTTGTGCGCCGTTCACTCTCGGGATAAGGTAAAGACAGCTTGTCGCGTGACCTAGACGGCTTTTCTTCCCTTCCCTTGTCTCGCCGTCGCGCTTGGGTTTGTGCAGGACGCAACTTGGGATTATCTTGGCTTGGTTAAATGATTATGTTGGCTAAATACGAAGACTACAGCTTTTCGTATGAGTTATGCTGTGTGGATAAGAATTAGTAGTAGAAATTTATGGTCGTTTGGATGAATATGATAATTCACCGATGCTTCATTGAATACTGAATAGTCTTAAAATCCCATACTGAGGAAAGAGGAAAAACTCCAGACACTATAATCATTCTTCTATACGTTATGAAGTGTTAAAAGGTAGAAATTCACACCTTTATGAATGAGCATGATAAATCACCTGCACTTTCATTGTATACAAAACCCATTGAAAAAAAAAAAACATGCCAATACAGACCACACGTGAACACTCATCCACTCTGCAATACGTTGCGAAAGTCAGGGAAAAAAGTCACTCCCGATGAGAGAGAACGGCATTTCATCACCATATAGATTTGGCCGAACTCCCATCAGCCCCATCACTTGCATCGTTCCTATCACTTCCATCATAGGAAGTGTCATGTGTACTCTGCATGGCCGGTGTATTTACATGCTTCAGCACTATCCATCCACGTCCCCTCCTTCTCCTCCTCCTCTTCCTCCTCTTCCGGTGCGACGCGTCCTCTCCTCTCTGCACCAGTACACCTTTGAATTCCCTCAGTACCTTGACACCAGTTTAATTTTTACTTTGAATATCAATGACGAGTTTTGTGAAGTTTACTATAATAGTTTCCGTAATGAAACCTTGAAAATGTCTAATTACTCATGCACTATAATTATATCTACATTTACTCTATTTAATTATTGATTCCATGGAGTTTGAAAATTGCCTGCGGTAGTGAATGGTTTTAACTCTTCCGTCCGTCCCATCCCACCCTGTCCTGTCCTGTCCCGTCCCGTCCCGTCCCGTCGCGTCCCAGGCATGTGCAGCATCCACCCACCTCCATCACATGCCATTGTCGCCTCCTGACGGGCCTTGCTAGGAGGAGTTTACAGCGTTAGCTACTGAGTGGATGACAAAGGAAGACTAAAGGCGCACGGTGAAGGAAAAGAAAAAAAAAGAAAAAAGGACATGGTTTTAGAAATGCGAGTGAAATCTGGGAAAGCGTATGAGGGAGAGACGTGAGCGAAGAAAAGGGAATAAGAAGAGAGGAAATATAAGCGAGAGAGGAGAGAGGAAGAGAGGAAGACGGCAGCATGAGAGAAGGAAAGGCCTGAAAAGTAAGAAAACTTTAAAAGATAAAACGAAGGCGTAAGAGGAAAGAAGGAAGAAGAGAAAGCGTGATAGAGAAGAAAGAGAATGGAGTAAGAAAGAAAGAAGAGAAGGACGTAAGATAGGAAAAAAAAATAGAATACATAAAAAAAGGAGGCGTAAAAAGAAATAGAAAGGCGCAGGAGGGAAGAGAAATACGCAAGAGGGAAGAGGCAGGCGTAGGGGAGGAAGAGGGAGGCGTGAAAGGATAGCCGCTCGGAGACACAAAGATGACGCAGTAAAAGCACAGAGGGAGCAGCGCATCTCGTCCTCTCGAGTGGCACGCTCTTGTGGAATTGCAATGCATTTCCTGCTTCTGCGTGGAGATGACGGGAGAAGAGGAACAGGAAAAGGAGGAGAGGGAAAAGGAACAGAGAAGGATGGATAAATATAAGGTATACTGACGGTGGATTATAGACGTGAAAAAAAAAGAAAAAAAAAATATATATATATACGTGACGAAAATAAAGGTGGTTGAAAAAATAGGTGAAATTTAGACTTGGGGAGTAAAGAGAAAGAAAAACAGGAAGAGGGTGGACAGTTTAATGAAAAGGGAGGAGGAGGAGGAAGAGAGAAGAAAAAATAACATAGAAAAAAGAATTGCTTTGAAGGGAATTTAAATGAGTGTTGCTTGAGTTAATTTGTCCGCCGTAACGAGTGAAGATAATTGCGGTGCCTTTTGTACCCTGCAAGGTCTCCCTGAGTCACCCCATAACGAGCACCGTCATTCAAAGGTCACCCTGAATCACCCCGGGTCAAGGTCACGGGGAGAAGGTTTCGCTGCGCATTTTGCCACCTGTTGCCACAATCACCACCACCACCACCACCTCACATCACCCACTACTACCACCACCACCACCAATGCTACCATTACATCCACCACAATTACTTCGCTCACTACCACCACCACCATCACCACAATCGCGATACTTAGTTATAATCATTCTCACCACCACAGCAAGGCTCCGTCATCACAACTGTCCCCGTACACCAGCCAGATCACCACCACCACCACCACCACCACACAAAGCCTCAGTCATCACTACGATCACCATCTACCACCCTGACCACCATTATCACCACACTAGGTCACAATCATGAGTATCACTGCACGATACTCTGGTCACTATCATCATTACTATCAGCTATGCTCGTCACTGCCACTACCAAACATTAATCTATATCCCTCACCGCATACTTTTCCACTCTCCCCAGCCACCATCACCGCCACCACCACCACCACCACCACCACCACCATCCCCAATCCTGCTCCACCTACGTACACTGCTCCACATCCGCACCTCTATAAAAAACAGTGTCGTCCTTACAAATTGCCAACACACACACACACACACACACACACACACACACACACACACACACACACACACACACACACACACACACACACACACACACACACACACACAACACCCACACTTCTCACCCCCTTATGGTACCCTTAAACCTTGTAATTTCCTGTTAAAAGTTACGAGTTTTTGGTGATGCTGGGTTAAATATTCTCTCAGAGAGAATTGCTGCCGTTGTGTCGCGTGGGGGGAGTAAACACATGGGGGCGGTAGAAGTTGGAAGCGCCCCATAGCTGCCTGAGCCATTCCGGGCAGCGAGACGACCAGACCTGTGCAGCAAATCACAAAAATCCCTCGTCAATAAGTGAAAAACCGCCGCGCACAGAGCCGCCGCTGTCATGCAGGTTGTGTTGGGACGACCTGCCTCTTGCGTTAGTTGATGTACGGCCGTAGTGTGTGAGTGTGTGTATGTGTGTGTGTGTGTGTGTGTGTGTGTGTGTGTGTGTGAGAGAGACAGAGAGAGAGAGAGAGAGAGAGAGAGAGAGAGAGAGAGAGAGAGAGAGAGAGAGAGTGTGTGTGTGTGTGTGTGTGTGTGTGTGTGTGTGTGTGTGTGTGTGTGTGTGTGTGTGTGTGTGTGTGTGTGTGTGTGTGTGTGTGTGTGTGTGTGTGTGTGTGTACATACGTACGTATGTGTGTGGCGCGCGTTAAAATAGAAAGCCATGGACATGCGGTCTTCTCATCCATCTTTACAAACACAGGCACGGCGCGCTGTAAACACTCACCCCGCATACATGACCCAGACGTGCACAGGCCACACGTATGCAAACAATCATGCACCTACATGCAAACGTAAGCACATTGGCACACGCTCTCAGGCCGAAACAAGAGTACACTAATGTCCAGTTACGGTGTGACGGGCATGTGTACGCACGCAGCACAACAGTAAATGCTGGACTCCACTCACTGGCCAGGGCACCAGGGGTCGGCGGCGCCCTGGGAACCTCCGTGGCCGAGCATTGGAAACTTAAAACCTGTCACTGCGTGACCCCTGGTGCCCTGTGTGCGGCCGGGGCGGCCTTTACACGGGGACGCGACCAAAGCTGCACCGACGTCCCCAGACCAGACGCCGACACAAAAGACAATTGTTCACAGACGAGAGAAAAATCCAGCGATAGGTGACACTTTGCAACAGTCGCATAGTGATCTTGGCGGTAGTGACAGTGCAGTCTGAGGCTGGAGAGAGTGGTGGAGGAGGTGGTGAAGGTGATAGTGTAGGAGGTGGTGGAGGCAGTGCAGCTCACATGCGTCGGTGGAGAAGTGGCGGAATGATTCGCTGCCATGCCGAGTGAGTGAGAGTGTGTGGAGGAGCAGCGCGCCCTGTGTGCTTGAGGCGGCGTGGCAAGGTGACAGCTGGTAGCGTGGGGTGACTTAAGCAGGTGAGACTAGTGAAGGAGGTGTGGTCGTGGCCTGGCGAGGCGTGGTAGGCGTGGTGAAGGCTGGGAGGCGGCGGAGGTGTATGGGGCACCGCTCACACACGTGGCTGGGTACCTCAGTCTTGGCTGGTCTGTCAGTGCGACCGCGTGCCCACAGGAGAGTAGGCTCGGGCATCCACGTTCCTCCTCCACCACCATCACTACCACAGCCGCCAAGGCCGCACATGCGCAAGAATTTAATTAACAGGGATTTACCTTTCTACCTCGAGCAGTGAAAGTCGCCGGTGGAAATCAGTATAGTTTGTTTAACCAGTCAAACCTCAACTCTAGGGTGAGTTTTACAGTAGCAGTCGGTTTCTTCCTGCTCAGTGAGGCGGAGAGTGGCCGGCGGCTCCAGGCAGGCGTGTGGCGAGTGTAAACAAACTGAATATGTTACTCGTGTCTCAGAGGAACCTGCTTACGATAATAGCGCAGCAGCAGCATCGCGGTAATGAAGTCCCGAGGCCAGGACGTGCGTGACGAGCAGAATGTTAAAGATAAACATCGAGTCCAGAGGAGAAGGAAAAGTGTTGAAAGTACAGGAGGCTCGCTGGGGGGAAAACTTTGCTGACTTTAAATAGAGACTGGAGGAAAAAACCCGTCCTGTTCCTGCTGCTCATGCTAAGGCCAGGTGTGAGAGTATGACCGGGAAACGTATTTTTTTGTTTCGTTGCGAGGTGAAGGCTGTTCTGTGCCTGTGCTTGTGTGTGTGTGTGTGTGTGTGTGTGTGTGTGTGTGTGTGTGTGTGTGTGTGTGTGTGTGTGTGTGTGTGTGTGTGTGTGGCTCTCGATTTTTTTTATGTTTTGTTATTAAATTGTGCGTACGTAAGGGATGCAGTAAGTTTGTTTGTCACTGATAACCATTTACACAACACACGCAGGGCTGGCGGCTGAAGTGTGAACAGGTGCTTGAAAACTCGTGTTGCGGAGGAAATCTGATCCCACCGCACATGATGAAAAAATAAATAACATGGCTTACCTCCTGATATAAATGATAAAAAGGACGAACTTCCTGGAAACATAGACTGCGGTGTCCATGGAAAAAAAAATAAATAAAAAACAGGATCAGGTGCTTATGACGCCCTGGAAACTAAATAATTAACGAGGGAGAGAAGGAAAAAAGCTTCATATCGTTATCCTTTTTTTGTTCTTTTGCACCACGGTGTTGTGTTGCGTTATTCATCACGTGTGTTGTGAGCTTTGGTCCTCCCCACTGTGTGTGTGTGTATGTGTGTGTGTGTGTGTGTGTGTGTGTGTGTGTGTGTGTGTGTGTGTGTGTGTATGTCCCTGTCAACCCTTTCTTGTGCTCACCACCCTATCATTCTTTCTTACTGGCCATAACAGCGACCACTACCATCACTACCACAGCATCACTCAGGAACTTTGTCAGTGTGCGCGTCCTGCCAGCAGTGCGCGCGTGTATCCACCTATGCCGTGCCTCTGAAACATGTGAGGGAGTCCGCGAACACTGAGAGCACCGTGCAATGAGAGGGATAATAGGAAACGGTGACCATGCGGGTGCTATTATGAGAGTTTGGGAGTGAGTGAGGCGAGAGAGAGAGAGAGAGAGAGGGAGAGAGAGAGAGCGGCCGGTGGTGTGAAAAGACAGGGCGGAAAACTCAACAGGAAGCTTCCGAAAGGTGGCTGAAGGACCCTCGTGCGTCTGGAGGGCCTCTGAAGGGAGCTAAGGGTGCTGAGAGGCGACACACAACCCGACGAGACAGTGGAAGACAAACATGATGGCAAGAGACGGCCTGCGCGGGGTACCCCCATTCGCCCGAGGCTGAGCTGAGCGGTGAGTTGCATTGTGTGTTAGTTACATCTCGGTGTCAGGGTGCTGCAAGGTGCCTTAGTAACCTGTTCTGCACTGCTACTTACTGCCTCTTGTTTTTAATGCCGTTTATTGGTGTTTTGCATGCATGTGAATCAGCTTGCTGCTTTGTTGTGCTCGTTAGTACTTTGCTGCCTCTCTTCCGCTTGAATACTACACATGATTGGCTAAGAGGAAAGGCTTTTAAGGGTATATAGAGTTGAATAGTTTTATCTTAACGCTATCCACTCAGTTCCTAATAAAAAAAAAAGACCTACACGTTGCTGCTAACCAGATGAGATGCCTTACGCGGAAGTAGGTCCGTGTGCCAGAAGGTGTTAGTGAACCTCCTTGGCGGTATTTTTACACCCGAAGCGAAGGAAATAGTCATTGTACTAGCGAGCGAGGACACCCGTGGCGGCGAATACCTCACATTTTTCAGCTGACCAATAAAACCAGGGTTGTTCTAGCCGTAGCTTTTTACCTCGGGAAATTAAAACTTGAACCTTTTGTTACTCGCTTAACCCTGTGGAGAAGCGGTGACAGGTGACGAATGGAGCTCCCCGCAAGTTTTAATTGCACAAGTTTTTACGTATGTAGTGAAGGGCAGGTAAGCTTACGTTGTGATTCCAAGTGGAGGAGGAGGAGAAGGAGGAGAGGAAGATGTGAAAGAGGATGTTGTGATTCGAGGAGGAGGAGGACAAGAAGATGTGAAAGACGAGAGTGTGATTCGAAGGAGGGGAATAAGAAAGAACACAAAGAAAGGAAAAACCGCAGCAAAACCTGTTAGTTCTTACAAGGCTTTTTGTGATAAGCTACAGTATTCGATCCTGGAGAAGAAGGACGAAGAAGAGAAGGAGGAAGATGAGGAGTGGGAGGAAGAGAATAGAAAGATGTGAAGAAGGACTAGGAGGATGATGTGGAAGAAAATGTAAAGGAAGAGAGGGATTTAACTCAAGAAGAAAGAAGAGCAAAGGAAGATATAGAGGAGAAGAACTTTGTGACTGGCGAGGAGAGAGTAGATTAAAACGAGAAAGAGGAGGACATAGAGAACATAGGAGAAGATACAGATGAAAAAAGAAACCTGAGAGGACGTGAGGCACTGGTATAGGATGAAAGAAAGCTAAGCAGTTCGGGAAATGGAAGGCGAGTGATGATGATAAGAAGGGAGCGGGAAGATCTGTGAACGGAGGCTCAAACAAGTGGGCGGTTGTCAGCGGCGGAGTGTGCGTGAGTGGTGTTCAAAGTTCCCAGACTCATTATGGAAAGTTAACCTAACCCGCTTTGTGTAACTTCGCTATGTTACTGTCTCTCTCTCTCTCTCTCTCTCTCTCTCTCTCTCTCTCTCTCTCTCTCTCTCTCTCTCTCTCTCTCTCTCTCTCTCTCTCTCTCTCTCGTCTGTTCTATATCTATATCTCACTTTCGTATGTTTTATTTTTGCATGTTTTCTGAGTATTCCCGCCAGGCACCCCCGACTATCTCTCTCTCTCTCTCTCTCTCTCTCTCTCTCTCTCTCTCTCTCTCTCTCTCTCTCTCTCTCTCTCTCTCTCTCTCTCTCTCTCTCTCTCTGAGCCTGGGCCCTCCCCGTGCTGCTGTCATAGCGTGGTGATGAAGCAATGCATCACTGCCACTTAAAATGATCATCGCATTTGCATAAAGGTGACAGGAGCAGAGGGAATCACCCCTTAGAATATCGCTCGCGTGTGTTTCCGCCCCTCCTCTTCCTCCTCTTCCTCCTCTTCTTCCTTCTCTTCCTTTTCCTCATCCTCAGTTCTCCCTTCTCCTCGTGTTGATTCCATCTTACTCTCTTGTTTGTTATCCTTATCTTTATTTGGTGTCTTGATGTTTGGTTACTTCATTAGTTTGCTTTTATCTTCCTCCTACTTGTCTTCGTCATTTTCCTCCTCCTCCTTTTTCCTTTCTGATGTGATTCTTATTTCTTTCTTTTTATTTGTTGTTTTCTGTCCTCCTACTCACTTTGCGTCTTCATTGTATACATAATACAATTTCATTAGCTTATCTTCATCTTCCTTCATCTTCATCTTCCTTTTTTTATTTTATGTGCTTCTTCTCAATTTCACTTTGTTGCTTATCCCCTTCTTTACTCTTTGCCTTCGTGTTTATCATCTACAGTTCCATTAGTTCGCCTTCATCTTCGTCTTGCCAAAAATGTTCTCCTTACTCATCACTCTCATTATCATCCTCTTCCCTTTCCTTACGTATTTCCTCTTCCCTCCTACTTTCTATCTCTCCCTGCCTTCCCTACTCCCTTTCCCGCTACTCCACCTCATTGCACACATCCCTGTCCCAAACTCAGCGACTGTGTTCGAAACTTGCAAGGAAAGTAAATGGAGAGAGAGAGAGAAGAGAAAAAAAAAAGTTGGGCCGTTTTTTTTTTTTCCTTTCCTGCAAAAGTTTATTCCAAGTCCCTCACTTAATCGCAGGTACTTACATAATTTGCAAGTGTGTGGCGGCAAAATATTGGTTCAGTTGTTGGTGCTTTACGTGTATTTTTCCCGTTAATGTTGTTCTGGGCGAGTCAGGCAGAGAGGTCTTTTTTCGCAGTCTTTTCTTCCTCTTCCTCCTCCTCCTCCTTCACCTCTCCACTTGATGTAAAGCTTTGTTTTTGTTTTTATGTGTTTTTATGCTCCTTTCCGCCGAGACGTGGCAGCGAGTCCCGTGTAAACAAACCTAGTGCTGCCTGATTTACATACTCTGCTTCCTGTGTGTGTGTGTGTGTGTGTGTGTGTGTGTGTGTGAGAGAGAGAGAGAGAGAGAGAGAGAGAGAGAGAGAGAGAGAGAGAGAGAGAGAGAGAGAGAGAGAGAGAGAGAGAGAGAGAGAGAGAGAGAGAGAGAGAGAGAGAGAGAGAATCTACAAGTACAAAGTTTGTTGTCATAAGATATCTTGAAGCGCTTCGTCTCTCTCTCTATGTGTGTGTGTGTGTGTGTATGTGTGTTGTGTGTGTGTGTGTGTGTGTAGGCAGGTTAGGTAGGCAGGTAGATAGGTACGTACATAGATAAATGAGCGTTTGAGCGAAGTCACACAACTTGTCCATCAAAGATCATCGAAAATATTTAGCTAATGAAGAAGGAGGAGGAGCAAGAGGAGGAGAGAAAACCGAAAGTCCTCCTGGAAGCTTATGAGGGTCAGGGACCTTACAAGAGCATCCAGCACACCAACCTTCCTCATAGCGGCTCCTCGACGCTCTTCTTGCCTCGCCTTGCCTTGCTCCATCCGCCATAACGGTTCAGAGCAGGCAAGGCAGGTTTTTTTTTGGGGGGGACAGAACGACTAACATGACATAACGCCCCAACATGACAGCTTTACGCGTCCCAGCCACAACAGTTGGCGTCGTGGTTGTTACGGGCGCCACGACATGCACCTCTCAGCCCTGACTGACGAGGGGATGAAGAGACGGCCCCGCCACGCTGGTCACAGTTCCTTGGTCTGCCTGCTTGATTCTGCCTGCCTGCCCTGGCCCCCCCTCCCAAGCCCTTGCCCCCTCTCCTGCTTTGTGTGTGTGTGTGTGTGTGCGTGACCTCCAGCGAAGTTGCAGGAGTCCAGAGGAGGCGACTAGACTACTCAGATGACCTTGTGCGACCGTCACCCTTGAGTGCGCTTACTACACACACACGCATGCACACACACACACACACACACACACACACACACACACACACACACACACACACACACACACACACACACACACACACACACACACACATTCACACAACACACACACATTCACACAACACACACATTCACACATTCACACAACACACACATTCACACAACACACACACACACACACACACACACACACACACACACACACACACACACACACACACACAGGCATGCATTTATTTTCTTTCCTTGTTTATTCGGTGGCTACATTTTTCGATCCCCTCGTCCTCGTGAGGATCACCTGTATTATGCAAATATTAAGCCTCGGGAGGAATGGGAATCAACTGAAAGCGAGCAAGTCTCCTTAAGTCGGTCTTGAATTGGGATGCTCAAGCTCGGATTCCGCGGCTTTCTGTGCCTGCTTTTGTCAGATGAGCAGAGAGAGAGAGAGAGAGAGAGAGAGAGAGAGTCAGAGTAGTGAATAACAATCAAGCTTCATCTATAATTCTGAATTCCTTTTTTTTTTTTTCTCACCGGTAATTTGTCTCGTTCAGCTGCCCGGCCTGGTCGTAAAGTTTCTTGAGTCGTGCATGTAAAACCATCTCCCCAATTAGCCTTGGAGTGGCTTTAGTGCCGCAGGTGTGACCGGCAGCGAAAGTACACGTGTAGCCCAGAGGTTTGCACTCATCGACTCTCCTGCACCGCCCTGAGTTAGTTGTCTCCTTCATTGCTTTCGTGTAAAGGCTTTGTAATTGATGTTTTGTAGACTGTCCACGCCACCGCCGAGCTGAGCGAGAAAGCAGTTACCGCCCAGAAAGGTACATTCCTGCAGGTAACTTTCTTTCATCATATCTTATACTTTCATTATGAAGGTGTTGATTGTGAAACTCGTGCTTCTTATACTGCCTGATATTGTAACGAGATATATTGGCAGAGTAGCAGATGACCTTTACATCCCACAGGTATTGAAATGTCAAGTTCTTCATGTTATTTGTAACGTTAAGAATTGGAACATTTTCAAGTCAACCTTTGCTCCAGGCGTTGTGCGTGTCGTGGAAATGGAATATGTAAACAGATGTTGTCCGGCGGTAACTTTTCACAGCGGGCCGCAGATACCTGTGTGGCGCGTCGCTTTGGGGTAAAGTTATATAAACGAACTCGCGTGCAGTGTGTCGGTCTGGCCTAATGCGGTCCTTCCTGTCCCTACCTTATCAGGGTGACGCACCGCCCTCCCGCCCTCCCATATCAGGGTGATAAATATTCCCCCGATCTGGCCGCTCGCTCGGTAATATATGGGTCGCTCCCACAAAAGGTAAAAAAGTCTCATTATACGCATCGCATCGCCACTACACGGACAAGACACTGTCGTAAATCTCCCCTGATTATCGCTACACGCCCAGCCGCCGCCCCGACAAACGTTCCCGTAAGTGATCCTCGGCCCGGCAGATGGCAGACTGACACACACACACACACACACACACACACACACACACCTGTTACCCCAACGCCACCAGCGGTCCTACCTCCCGGCACCGCGGTACACCCTGAGTGAGATATCAAGAGTACCGGGGGACAGATACGCCAGGCCCCCCAAGCTATGGTGCTGATGCCGATGCTGATGCTCCCATGTAAGGCGGGCGTAAAGGAGTGTTAAGGAGGGCGGCGAGGCGAGAGACGAGATGACGACTGGTCACGCCGCGAGATAAGGCCACAGCCTCACCGCCCCGCTGACTGGACCTCGCAGTGCGCATTGTGTAGGACCTACTGGAGAAGCCTCTCTCTCGCGGCGCGGCTGTAAGGGCGGCGACCTCCTGGCGGCGAGGTGGGATGAACACCCATGCGGTGAGGCGGTGCTAGTCATACTTGCTTCTCTCTCTCCCTCCACCTCTCCACCTCCTCACCCATGCCACCTTCATTACCGCCCCACCCTCACTGCTCTCTCTCTCTCTCTCTCTCTCTCTCTCTCTCTCTCTCTCTCTCTCTCTCTCTCTCTCTCTCTCTCTCTCTCTGTGTGTGTCCAGTGCCTTCTAATCCAAGGATCTTTTCCTCCTCCTCCTCCTCCTCCTCCTCCTCCTCCTCCTCCTCCTCCTCCTCCTCCTCCTCCTCCTCTTCCTCTTCCTCCTCCTCCTGCTCCTGCTCCTCACCCTCCATCACCACCCCTCTCACACTGCAGACACGGGCACAAAAACTCGCTCCCGTGACACTGCCCTGTGACCGAGCAAAACCAGCTTACACTCGGCCGCCCCTCTTCTGTCCTGCCTTAACCTCTCTCCCTCCCTCCTTCCCTCCCTCCCTCCCATCTCTCATTCCATCCTTTCTTTACTTTCATCTATACGTTATTCTCTCATTTCCTTCTTTTCCTTCTTCATTATTTTTTTTTCTTTATTGTTCTCTCATTGCGCCCCTCTTTACCTCCATCACTCGTCTGTTCCTTGTTTTATTTGCCTTTATATTTTATGATCTCTTTGCATTCTTCATTGCCTTCTTTCTTAACCTCTCTCTGTGCGTTCATCTTTGCCTTCCTTCCTCCCTTATTTCATCATTCCATTTTCTTTTTCTTTTTCTTTTCTTTACACGTTATTCTCTCTTTTCTTTCTTCATTATCTTCCTTCCCTAGCCTTTCTCTATCCTTCCCCTCTCATTTCTATCTCTCATTTCGTTCTTATTTTTTTCTTTCAATACCTCTCTCTCTCTCTCTCTCTCTCTCTCTCTCTCTCTCTCTCTCTCTCTCTCTCTCTCTCTCTCTCTCTCTCTCTCTCTCTCTCTCTCTCTCTCTCTCTCTCTCTTTTTCTCTTCTTCCTTGCCTTCATTTCTTAAGTCCCCCTTTATTCCCTGCTTTGTTTATATTCGTATTACCTTCCTGCTTCATGTATGTCATAAATCTCTTCTAATCCTTCATTCCCTCCTTTCTTCTTACTACGAATATCCTTCCTGCCTTTATTACTGCATTTTTCCCCTCCTTCTCTCGTGACTGCTTTGTGCCTTCTGAAATGTCCTCCCTCCCTCCTTTCCTGCTTTCGTTATTTCTTTCAACTTTCCACTTTTTTTTTCTTTCTTTCCTGCATTTATCTCACATTCATCGCGAAGAAAATAACGTTGCGCAAAGATGAACAAGAGAAAAGGGTCGAAAAATATGCTTTTCAGAGAGAGAGAGAGAGAGAGAGAGAGAGAGAGAGAGAGAGAGCACCATCACTGTTTACTCCCGATCTAATTAAAGCCGAGGTGGGTCCCGGAATCACGGTGCGGCCTCGGCTGATTAATTGTTGGGATAATAAAGCAAAGTTAATCGCAGGTCGAGGCGGAATCAGAATGAGGTACAAAAGATAAGCGTTTGTCGCGGGACTTACTAGAGAGAGAGAGAGAGAGAGAGAGAGAGAGAGAGAGAGAGAGAGAGAGAGAGAGAGAGAGAGAGAGAGAGAGAGAGAGATTGAAATTATGAAATGTGCATTACTCAAGTTTGTAAATAAGATATTATAAAGAAAATATGTTCCAAAAGCAGAAATAAGCACCTGGTCACGTACACACACACACACACACACACACACACACACACACACACACACACACACACACACACACACACACACACACACACACACACACGCACACAGTATTTGAAATTATTATATGGTTCGGAACTAGAAAAAAAGAGAACAGGCAGACATCTTGTTAGCAGAGAGAGAGAGAGAGAGAGAGAGAGAGAGAGAGAGAGAGAGAGAGAGAGAGAGAGAGAGAGAGAGAGAGAGAGAGAGACTTACTGGTATATCTAGCTTCACCACAAGTTTTCCACATAGTACTCAAATTTCCAGTAAAGTGAAAGAGAAAAAGTTACGTTATCTAGTTCCCAGCATCAGTCTACACCCTCCTCAAACTTTATCCTTCCTGGAAATTCGAGTGTATTTTTAGAATCGATTACCTAATGTTGTCTGAAGAGTTACCTTTGTTCTGTTCCTTCCTTTAGGTCTTTGTGGACAAGTAGAGGTAGTGAATCATAAGTATTTCAGGGATCAGAAGGAAAAAATGAAACAGGTGTGACTGAGGGGAAGGGTCACTGAGAGGAATCAATTTTTTTTTTTTTCTCAGCAAACTCACACCAGCCTCTTTATTCTCAAATGTTACTAAAGTTACATAAGTTATTACTAATTTAATTTAATCTAACCTAACCTAACCTAACCTAACACGAGCTAACATAACCTAACGTAACCTAACCTAACCTAACCTAACCCAAACTAACCTGACCCAGCCTATTCTTAGTGTTTTTGGCATCGTATAAGTAAAATATTCCTCTATAGGTCACTGATTTATCTAGCTTTAATTTCACCAAGTTTTTCTCTAATTATCTAGTGCCGCCTCCGTTTTCTACGTACATTCACCTCCGAGTTTACGTATTGCGGCAGTATCACGTAGAAGTGAGGCTGTACTCCTTTAAGGTCACTGTCTTATTCAGCTTTAACATCAAGCTTTGTCTTAATCCTCTGCCGCCTCCTTAGCTATGTACACCCGCCTCCCAGTCCTCTTAATCCCGCAGTATCATGCCGGAGTCAACTTATATTGCGCTAAGGTCACTGTCTTATTCAGCTTTAATATTACCTAACTCCGCCACGCCCTCCTGACCTCTGGATTTCGTTGAGTCACCTTCGTCCCAGTTCCCCAGACGCTCAACAACGCGGCCGTAATTACTGAACATCCGATCATAATCAGCAGCCAATGACAGGCTCCCAAAGCGGCCCCGTCCAGGGTTTTCGCCTCTTGTACTCCGGCCAGTCCAGTCTCTGTGCCTTGTTCTTGTTTGCTTGCTTTGATTTTTAACCTACACTGATATTTCTTTGCTGTCTCTTCTCCCTCATATCCTCATTTTCTGCACCTCTGTCCTGCTTTTTTCTTTATCTCTTTCCTCATTTATCCCAAGAATATCTCCAGCCAGGTTGATCTCTATATCTTTTCTATCTTTTTCTCCTCTCTACGTACTCTCGCGTGTCTTCCCTGCGTGTGCGTACCCATGTGAGCAGCCAGCGCCGACACCGCCTCACCCACAACTACTACAGCTAGGACGAAATTAAAATGGAAGTATGAAAGTTGCAAATTCTCTGTTCCCCTTCCTCTGTGGTACCCTCGATTCTTGTGGCAGGATAATGGCCCCCTTGCCCAATACTCAGGCCCACAGCATCGTATAGATTACCAGTTATCTACGTTTAATTGTTGCCCAAGATACTTATTTACGGACTAGTCTTGGTAAGGTGGATGGATGGCTGAGTTATCCGCGTGTCTGCTGCTTCTCTCTCTCTCTCTCTCTCTCTCTCTCTCTCTCTCTCTCTCTCTCTCTCTCTCTCTCTCTCTCTCTCTCTCTCTCTCTCTCTCTCTCTTTCTCTCTCTCTCTCTCTCTCTATCTCTATCTCTCTCTCTCTCTCTCAAAAGGAATGGAGCCCCGGACACTGACTGGGTGGGTCTCGCGGGGCTCCGTATGGCGGCAGTAACCACCACCTGACACCGGGTTTTATTGGTTTAAGGTGGTGGAAATGGTGTTAGGCTCGTGGACGGGAGGTGTGTTACTATCCTGGTCATGTCCACCATCGTGTTTCGTAAACCAGACTCTTTGGAATTGCCTCCGTGTTGTCCGTGGAGCGTGGCTTTCCTCGTGGTGGCCTCGCGGGGACTGAGTGAAGTGGCCAGCCCGGGACTCGGCGATGTAAAATTCAGGAGGCCTTTGTAAACACACCTGGTGGCGGCGATACGGAGGCGCAGGCGAAGTGAAAGGGAATTATTATTGTTGTCACTGTTATTATTATTACGGTGGAGAAATAGTGACTTGTATAACGCGGGGGAGCGAAAAGAAAGTTCAATAGACTGTTTTCTTTCACTATAGAGTTGTTTTTTAGCGATTCCATCATTTCTTCTTTGTTTTTTTTTTTTTTTTCTTGATGGTGGTGATGCTGGTGATGATGGACATAGTAACAGTAGTAGCAGCAGTAATAGTTATTGTCGCTTCTTTTTTGTAGTGGTATCAATATCACTCATGAATTAGTAGCAGTATTAAAAACACACAAAATAATTACCTGCCTTGAAAACTCCTACACAAGTGACACCCATCATCACCACTATGAACATTATGCACCAAATCCTGCATTTCATCACTGCGCCACAGCCACAGTCTGCACCTCCGCCACCTTCCTGCATCCTTCCCTCTTAACCGGTCATTCCCCCTGACGCCGCCTGCCTTCCCCTCACCTTAATTCACTCTTAACCTGGATTCATTCCTTAGTCACCCACCTTACCCTTTACACTTACAATGTAGCTATTCACCTGTATTCTCGACTCACCTGAACTCACCTGAGCTCACCTCACCTCTGACCCTACACCTTTAGGAAGCCATGTACTGAAAGGCACAGAGAGGGGAGGAGCAGCAGGAGGCGGTGAAGGAGGCTCTGCTAAAACATTGCTGGGGAAAACGAGTGAGGGAAAAAAGCGTGGTACAAATACAAATGAGAGGAGAGAAAATGGTGACATCTTTGGGAGTTTTCCTCGTGACAAGGAGGGGAAGGGAAACACTTGAAGGGAGAGCTTCTGCCTCGTCTCTGTCCTCATCTCCTTTCTTTCCTCCCTCTTACTCTCTCCTCCTTCTTCCGTTCATCTCCTCTTCATTTCTCTCCTTTCTTCCTTCTCTCCCTCGTCGCTTCGCCACACTTGAAGGATGGGAGAATATTTTTTCTTTTTCTTACTTTTTTTTCACTGTTTCCTTATCGTCAGTTGAATGTTTCCGTGTTATTTATTAATTTATGTTCTTATTGTTACTTCTGTTCTTGTTGCTTGGGGAGATCACACTTATAGTTGTGGAAAATTAATGAAAGCCTTGTATTTCTTAATTTATGAACTTTTTTTTTCTTGTTCTGCTCTTGTCTTCTACTTCTACTCTTTGTCTTCGTTGCGTACTGATTAATCCAGATATATCGTCTCGTCATATTTTGTTTCTTCTTTCTTCCTTTTCTTCCAAGGTGTTTATGTACATTCCTCTTTATCATCCCTTTTTTCCTTCCACTTTCATCTTCTTACTTTCCTCGCCACCTCCGTTCTCTTCGTCTTATCTCTTCCTCATTGCCTTTCTCTTTCCCCCTTTCCATTCTTACCTTCATCATCATCAAACATCTCTACCTTTCCCTCTTTAACTCCTGTATCTGTTCTTTATTTTTTCCTCCGTGTACCAACCTTACTCTTCATCTTCCTTACGTCTGTTTTGCTTTTTCTTTCTATTTCCTACTTCCCTCCTCCCTCTTCCCCTTCTCCTCCAGTCAGCCTTCCCTAACTTTCCATCTTTAACTACTCTATCTTTCCCCTACTTTTCTTCTTCCAGCGTTCCAAACCTACCCTTCATTTTTCCTCTGTCCGTCTGTCTGCCTTTTCTTCGTTGCATATTTTTGGGAGTTGCGTCATTTCCCTCTCCATTCAGGTGGAAAGAAGGCGGGTTGTGTTTCAGGATCGCCACGTCCTTGAAACACGGCCTGTCTGGGGGGGTAGGGGGGACCTCCGCCAGGGTATAAAGGTGGTGGTGATACATGAGGTAGGAATGTGAATGTTAAGGAAGGGTTGTGTAATTAATTGAAGTAAGGAATGTGCAGTCGTGATCAAAAGGTCGGGTTATATTCTGCATTTACTTGTACTGTGTTTTGTGATCTCTCGGTGTTAGATATTTTGATTCGCTGGTAGTCTAGTACGAAAGTTTGACTCATTAATGGATTCTTCACATATCAGAGAATTAAAGATTGAGAAAAGATACTAAAGATCCGTTCTCTCTCAATCTTTACCCGTTCACTGTGATGTGCAATAATTCACAGGACTAAAAGCAATATATAGAATCTTTATAAGCATCTACAAGAAAGAAAGGGATAAGAAATAACATCGCAATGTTTGGAGGTGGCTGTAGTACAAGAAGAGATGTCTCATAGTGGTTGGTAATTAAGATGTACCAAATAGCAGTGAAAGGGTGAAGTTCCCTGGTATGCTGCTAATTTAGTAAGTAGTAAACTTGACTCAGTGATAGATTCTAGGCAGATGTGAGAAAGGTTAAAGAAAAATGCATAAGTTGGTAGAAATAATTGAAGTCAGTAAACCGTGTTGATTGACTACTGACAGTGACTGTACGCATGGTGTTAGACTGGGTTGATTAAAGTAGGTTATCAGGTTATGAATATGTGATTTAAGTCACGTTAGAGAAACACTGGCATAGAAATTTGTTTGAAAATGGATTTATGACGGTCTGAGTTGATATTTAGAAATGGATGTATAATCAACTAAAACGAGTAAGAATGAGATGTTTAAGTATTGTGAAAAGGTGGTACATATAGATATATTTTAGCTTGAAAGCGAAAATATTTAAACGGATATGGAATCAATTGAAGTGAAAGGAAAGGGTGTATAAGTTGACATGTTAAAATCATAGATATCCAAAGGATTTAGGCTGCAGACGATAGAAAAGTAACTGACATACAAATAAATGAATTTAAAAGAAAATTTACAAGTGTGAGTTGATGTATTGAAATCTGTGGAGACGTTGAAATATTTCATGCGAAAGACAAACTGAGAAAGGCAAGTGTTGGGCTATAGATGGAAAAAAAAAAACAATATTGACATAGAAATAATTGAGTTATGTACAAAGTGAATTTATGAGAGTGTGAGTTGTTATATTGAAATAGTAGGAGACTTTGAAACAGTTCAGACGAAGTGAGGAAGATATATGTATGCTGGATACTGAGGGGAGACACTGACATGGAAGGGAAATTAACGAGAGTGGAGAGTGGATGCTGGAATGAAAAAAAGAAAAAGAAAAAAGAAAAAAAATTAAATGTTGGAAAAAATGTCTGTGGGATTCTGAAGCAATGGAAGAAAGAATAGATGAGGTCAAACAATACAAGACAATAAGGCTGAAGTTGAAAATAATAAAGTAGTTTAAGATACCGTAGGAAATTTTATTATATTTGTTTGAGATGAAGTTACATAAGTGCATCGCAGGAAATGTGTTATATTTCTAATGTGATTATATTTTTATTATATATATACTTTTATCAAATTATTTTCTAGTGCCATTGTCGTTGATTTCATATTTCTTCTCCTCCTCCTCCTCCTCCTCCTCAAAAAATGAAAATTCTCCTTCCTTAAACATTCTCAAACTCAATTTGCCATCAGATTTAATTATTGCAGACCTGTTTATATTCTTTCATTAACTTTTATTTTGTCGTATCATTGTCATCACCACATTCTTCCTCCTCCTCCATCTCAGCCGTCACCACCACTACCACCACCACCACCACCACCACAACCATCACCACTATCACTGGTATACTAACTTTTTTAAAACTACCAAACTGACTTTTCTTCATCAGTTTTCTCACAGCATCTCCTCCCTTGGCCACTGTTCAGATCCTACTGCCGTCCCTCCCCCTCCGCTCCCCCTTCCACCAACTTCTTCCTTCTCGCTTCCTCCTTTACCTTTCCTTCCCACGTCTTGTTTTCCCGTATTTTCTTCTCTCCTCATCTAATTATCATTTTCCTGGAACAGCGTCACCGCCCGTCTCTCGTCACGCCTTTCCCAGCATCATTTTTTTTATAACATTTTTTTCTCTCTTTCTTTCGTTGTCTTTCTTCTGCTTCCTCTTGTTTCCTCTGCCTCTTGTTTTCCTTGTCTCGTTTCTTTTGTTTGCCTTTTAATTTACATTGTATTTGCATCTCAGACCAACTTGTTCCAGTCCTTGTTATGTTCCTGCATATTTTCCTCTATGTTTTCCTCCTCATCATCCATCTCTTCCTTCCTCGTCATCCTGCATCTTCATTATCCTCTTTTTTTTTTCTTATTACTCCTCCTTCTTCTCCTCCTCATCTTTCATATCCATCTCATCATCCGTATTTTTTAAGCCATTTTTTTCTTCTTCCTCCTTCTCCTTATCATCATCATTGCCCTCCTCCTCCTCCTCCTCCTCCTCCTCCTCCACCTCCTCCTCCTTGCAGCAAAACGAGCCAAATGAGAAAAATTAATGAGGTCATCAAACTAAGAGATTCTTCTTCAGACAGAATCAAATGAACTATTACCAGAATGACACTAACTCTTCGATACGCTGACGGACAGAAAGGGCCGGCAGGATAACGAGGACTGTCTGCTTTTCATAAGAGTCAGGGCACGTTCTCGTATTAAAACAACCACCTATTGAAATGAGGGTCCACCGCTGCCTGTTAATGTTCCTTTGTAAAAATATTCCTTTATTCCTTTCTTTACCTGAAAAGTCTTATATGTAAACTTAAAGGCCAGGTCAGCCAGTGTCGTGCTGTGAAATCGTTGGATATTCTTAACTTTTGCTTCCCATGATAGAAACAGATAAGGGAAATTGCGTTAATAGCAGAGTTTGTGATGCTTGTATCCTCCTCTTAAAAGATAATGATATGAATTGTCTGGGATTATTTTTTTTTCTCTCGTTTCTAATTTGTCTTGTAAAAAAGGGGCTTTCATGAATCGATTTTAATTTTCATGCTTTATTTGCTATCACTCTTAACCTGTTACGCGGCTGATTAGTGCACACTGATGATGAAATAGCCGGCAATCTCCGTGTCTCGTCATTATGCGCGTGGTCTCTCCTTCCTTACCATTAGCATTTTGATGTCTTAGGGCCATTATACCCGCATTTAATTCAGGCGCGTGCTGTGGGTTTTTGCAAATTTTTCACCGCATAATTGTAACTCTACACGCAATAGGGAGGAACCATCAAACATGCATGGTTGATAATTATGAGAAATACTATGTGTGTAGGAGGAGAGACAGAGTTAATGTAGGAATGTGTGTAAAATTTTATTAGTTTCTACGTTCCCTGCAGCAGATCAAGCCAGTGCCCGATAAACAAATAAGGAAGGAAATTTTATCTTTATGGGTTTATGTACTCTGACCACTAACTGCTCTTTGTTTATTGGGGAAAGATAACTGAAGGAGCATAACAGGTAAACCACAACGGCAGTCTATTCAGATTTCCTGCAATAAGAGCTAGGTTTAGTCTTATCTTTGTGTTTACCTGCACTGAACATTAACTGCTCTTTGTTTATTAGCGAGACTGAAGGAGGATTACAGTTCAAGCATAAAGTCATTCCAGATTTCCTGCAATAAAAGTAAGGCGAAATTCAATGTTTATGAACCTGCATACGTACACTGACCACCACTAACTCCTTTCTTTCTTTGTTATTCACTAGAGAAAAGCTAAGTGAAGGAACGTAGCAAATAAAGCACAAAGACAATCCATTCCTACTTCTTATGTTCTTATTTAATGCAATAAAAGTAAGGTGAAATTTAATCTTTATGAACCTGCATGCACTGACCACCACCAACTCCTCTGTAAATCACTCTGGAAGTTAACTGAAACACCACAACAAATAAAGCAGAAACCCAGGCCATCCCTATTTCCTGAAGTAAAAGCAAGGTGAAAATCTTATATCATCTGGAAAATGACCACCAACTCCTCTATATTTACTCGAGAAGTTGAGTTCAGGACCATTACAATAGGAGCACACCCTTACTTCATCCCAATCTGGTGCAGTGGGAGACAGTGTATGTACTTTCCCCGTGGTAGTTTATATTAGTTAACCGAGGATGTACGAGCGGCCTCCCTCCTCTCAGAGTTCAGCGCGTAACCTTCTTGTTGGTGTATAATCCTGCACGTCCCTAAGGTCTACAGGTTAAACATTCAGCCACACTGTTATCTGAATGCGCCATCTTGCCTCTTGTTATTAATAATTGTATCTCCTTCTTCCCCTTCTTCTCTTCCAACATACTACTATCCTCCTTCTCCTCCTTCTCCTCCTCCTCCTCCTCCTCCTCCTCCTCCTCCTCCTCCTCCTCCTCCACCGTTCTTCCTTTTTTTCGACCTACAGAAAGTGGCCAGACAGGATTACAGTGAACTTACCAACAAGATTCAGAAATTAATCTAAGAACTAAGAGAGAGAGAGAGAGAGAGAGAGGAGGCGAAGGTGATGTAGGTACTGTTAAGATGAGATAAGATCAGTGGATGAAGGATAGAAGGTGCAGTTTAAATTTGCAGTGATTAAGCAAGATAGAATGGAGGGGAATGAGGGGTGTCTTCGTTAGGAGGGAGAAGGCAACGAGGAAAGGAACGAAGGTAAATCATGTGAGGGCAATATTCTATAAACAGTGTGTGTGCGTGTGTGGGGGGGTGGGGGAGAGGGGGAGAGGGGAGGTACTTTCTAGTGATATATTTACTAATCAAACTTTTTTTTTCTTTTATGTGGAGCTTGGTATAAGAATTGTCCCCACACTCTTCCTTTGTTTCCGTTTATCTTCGTATTCAGTGAACGTCGCGTCCAATCCTCCAGGAAATGTTTTGTTTGTTCATTAAAATCTGCTCACTGAACGTTTTTCTTTCTTTTTTTTTTTCATTAAGGATTTCACTGCACTATTACCAGGATCATATATCTCCCTCTCGTCACGCCGTTAGTCCCCCGGCTCATTACTCACCGCCCCGCTGCTCAGGACAAACACTTGCACACTTACCTGCGGGAGAGAAAAATACTGATTAACTCTCGTGTACTACATTAAAACAAAAAGAGAAAGTGTGATATGATAAAGTTTAATGATCTTAGTTCAAAACTAATACGTGCGAAAGAAAAAAATAATATTGAAAGAAAATTTTAAATGTTTCAGAATATGAATAGATAAAAAAAAATCAGTATTAGTAGCCAGACACCAGTTATTGTCTTTTTTTTTTTTATTTATCTTAGTCTCTTCTCTTCTTCAGTTCTTTTCTTTGGTCCACTATCTCTCCCTTCTCACCCCTTCTCTCTGTCACAAACCCTCTCCCAGTCACACTTCTTCCCTCTTTTTAGTCTTTCTCCTTGTCCAAACCCCTTTTCCATGTCTACCTCCTCTCCCTTCTTCCCCTTCCTTTTCCACCAGCCTCTCACTCTATCCCACTCCCCCTTTTCCTCCCTGTATCAATTCCTTCCTCCTCTTTCACGATCCTCTCATGTTGTTCCACTTCCAGTATTTTCCTTAACTTTTTTTCCCTGTTCTAGCTTCCCTCCCTGTCTCATTTCCTTTTCCTTCTCCCAAACCTTCTCCCCTGTTCTAGCTTCTGTCTCACTTCTTGTTCCTTCTCAGCCTCTCCTCCATGACTCACTCCCTCCTGGCTCGCAACTCCCAGCCACCCGAGGGACAGAGAGCTTGGGGCCAGGCGAGTAATGAAGAAAAACTATGTTCGGTACAACTTAAACTGGTGAACTTCCAATAATTCCTCCTGTGTGTGTGTGTGTGTGTGTGTGTGTGTGTGTGTGTGTGTGTGTCTGAGTGAGTGGGTGGGTGTGTGTGTTTTCTTCTTTTGTTTTTCTTTTCTTCTTGTTAAAATAGTGCAAAATAAGATGCCCAAAATAAGTGCTATTGGAAGTATCAGAGAGAAAGAGAGAGAGAGAGAGAGAGAGAGAGAGAGAGAGAGAGAGAGAGAGAGAGAGAGAGAGAGAGAGAGTGCCAGAACATATTTTCTGCCCCTCTCTCTCTCTCTCTCTCTCTCTCTCTCTCTCTCTCTCTCTCTCTCTCTCTCTCTCTCTCTCTCTCTCTGACTCACTAAGGTGCCAGGACACATTCTCTCAGTGTGTCGACCTGCGTGAGTCAACGTGAGATCATCATGTAGCGGTGGGGAGCGTGGGGCCCTGCTTGCGTGGGGCGGGGGGAGGGGGGAGGAGGTGGGCTGACGAGGGCCTGACGCGGCGGGAGGCGAGGCGGTGAAGGCGGGAGGGAGACAGGCGGGTGAGCGGGGAGGTAGGTGTGTCGTCAGTGTTGCGTGGTGTTGCGGGGTATTGTTGGTGTGTTGTGCGGGTGTTGTGCGGGTGTTGTGGTCACTCCTATTTCCTGTTCCCGGTGCCGCCTCGCCCTCTCTCTCTCTCTCTCTCTCTCTCTCTCTCTCTCTCTCTCTCTCTCTCTCTCTCTCTCTCTCTCTCTCTCTCTCTCTCTCTCTTCGTCCCCTTCCCTCGCCCTCTCCCTCTCTTTCTGTCCCTTCCCGTCCTCGTCCCCTCACCTCGCCTCGCCTCATTTTTTCACTCCCTTGTTTCTTTCTACAGACTTGTTGTGTTGGTGGTGGCGCTTCCTGTTTCATCTCCCGCACATGGTTTTGTTACCTTATGTGAGAGAGAGAGAGAGAGAGAGAGAGAGAGAGAGAGAGAGAGAGAGAGAGAGAGAGAGAGAGAGAGAGAGAGAGAGAGAGAGAGAGAGAGAGAGAGAGAGAGACCAAAGACTAGATGGAGTTTTCCTTTTTTACATACAAAAAAAAAAAAAATAAATAAATAAATAAATAAATAAAGAAGAAAATCCTGATAATAGATTCTTCACAAATTACAAGACTTAAGACTGAAGGAAATCGCAAAACACACGAATTGAGTACCAAAGATTACGAGACTTCTACCTATAACTTTTCCTTGGTGTGGACAGACGGAGCTTTCACGCCTCATCTCACAACGCCCATCTGATCCCCTACTTGAGTGAGAACGATAACAATATGACCCATTAAGTGTCTTGGCCGCCGACCTCTACCAGCTGATTGAGAGGTGCCGCGCTGGCCTGGTGGGAGCTGAAGTAATTGGGTTTTACTGTGGCACGACCATTCTGCCGCACAAGAGCACAAGGATGAGGGAAGGCCAGCGGCATTCATCTTCGTCTAGTTTGCTCATCACTCACAGAGAGCAGCGGGCGGGGAGGAGGCTTTGGCTTCGCCGGGCACATGCTGCAAGGAGTTACTGTCTGGAATCCAGTAGTAGAGGAAGCATTCTGGTATTTGTTTTTATCTTGAGTATTATTCGAGGCCGCTGATTTCTTGCCCGTGCAAACCTACATTTTCTCCTACAACTATTAAGTCTATCACTATTATTATACCTCCTCTGGATTTACCTTAGGAGCCGTTCTTGGAGCGAAAACACACTGTGATTACGATGGACCGACGCACCGCACGCGACGGGAAAACTTTTCGTCTCGAGTAGATTGTGAAGTAGAATCCGCGTCCTTCCGGAGGCTGATCAGGGAGCGAGGAGCGGCGAGGCGGGCTGGAGTGAGCACCATGTGGCAGAAAAATGTTGATTGGAGGTGATGAAGAGGCTGAACTTGTTGCTTGTTGCGTACACACACACACACACACACACACACACACACACACACACACACACACACACACACACACACACACACACACACACACACACAGCAAACAACGATCTGTGTCACATTAAGATTCACTCACAGCAACTGACTGCCGGTACGTATGATAATTAAATTAACTGCGCGTATATAATGAGCTGTCAGAGGAATGTCTGGACTCAAAAAAAAAAAAAAAAGTTGATTCCAAAACTCGTACATTAATTATTTTATTACCGCGGCGTGCATGCTTCTGCGTCCTGCCTGGGGGCGCTTGAGGCCAGCCGGGGCACGCAGGGAGGGCAGCGTGGGACATCGATTGTACCCTGGAAACGTCTTATTACACGACTTACGAGCGACGCGTCAGACAGGGAGCGGAACAGGTTCGTAAGGGCACCTGTGGCAAGGTACACCGATCCCTATTTCATGATCCGTAAAATGTATATGGTTAGCTATTAACACTGGCCAGCCTCCTCCTCCATTCAGGCAGACGATTTATCCCAGCCATCGATCTCCGCGTCGCATGCTGGGTACTCCGCCTCTCTCTTTGGCATGGCTCATCACCTCGCCTTTATTGATTTAGTTTAACACGATCACTCCTCGGGAAGCGTAATTACTTGTGTTGAGGGAGGGAGAATTGGGAGGTAAGGATGCTGGGAACACACACCCACCCTCCCTCCCACCCCACACACACGCCAGCGTTTCGTCCGTCCGTCCGTTCAGAGGTCACGAAGGTGTCAGAGAAAACAGGATCAAGAGAACGTAGCACCAGTCGGAGGCGTCTGGTGATGCTGACCAATAATAGCTTTTCCTTGGGTAAACCTGACTGTCTGGGTCTATATTTTAACACCTGCAATCTTCCCGCCAGAGTGAAGGGGAGAAGAGGCTGTATTTCTCATTAATATGGAAATAGTTGACTGTGGTTTCTCTGATGTCTGGGGAACTCATTACCTCGGCTTGAAGCTCGCCGCAGGTAAACAGTAAACTGGTGTGATAGGTCGTCATTGAACACCCATGATAGCCTCGTTGCGGGACGGCGCCGCGCGGGAAAGGAACACAGCATCCCGGCGGCGGCGAGGCGGTGCGGGTCGTGTGATGATGTGGCCCGGAGTTTACTCGTCTACACAGTATTAATTTGGGGTTTACGGTAACGGCGAGGAGTAGATTAGCGTACCTTACCATACCTGTGTACCTGGTGGTGGTGGTGGTGGTGGTGGGGAGTACTGGTGGTGATAGTATGCATGAGTCTTGGAATGTGTGTTTGAGTTCGCATGAATGGATGGTGATGAGTGTACAAATGGATTTAGGTGTTTACTTAATTGATGGTGGAGTAGTAGGAGGGGGAGGGATAATGATAATGATGGTGATGATGGTGATACTACTGCTGCTACTACTGCTACTGCCTCTGCCAAGAAGAAGATGAAGAAGAAAAAAAAGATGATGAATAAAAAGAAAAAAAACAATAATAGTAATAATAATAATAATAATAATAATAATAATAATAATAATAATAATAATAATAATAATAATAATAATAACAACAACAACAATAATTCAACACGATTGGGTGAAACATAGAAATACTTATTACAAAACGAACAAAAGATCAAAATAACAAACACACACACAAAAAGAAAAGCGCAATAAATGAAGGAGACACAAAAGACAGAGGAGAAGGAGGAGGAGGAGGAGAAGGAGAAGAGGGCTGCAAGTCAATCAGTCAGTCAGTCATACGAGTCAGGTGTTTTTCCAAGAGTATTACAAGATGAGGACCTCCTTGGCCAGTTGTACCTCAGCCTCCTCAGCCTCGCGCAAGTCCCCTCTGACCCACTTTGTCGCATCTCCTGTCGAGGAAAAGAGGCTCTTCCCGTACCCAGAGGAGACGCGGCCTGTTCATCCACCTGCAGAAGTGGTTTCAAACTGGCGAATCCATCAGGAGGGAGAATTTCGATGGATGATGAGTGGAGGAGGAGGAGGAGGAAGAGGAGTACTTGACCAGTGGAGTGTTGAGGAAGGAAGAAAA
>NC_087155.1:33482555-33485055 GCF_035594125.1 Scylla paramamosain | reverse complement strand
CACTCGGGGCTTTATTAATGATGTAAAAGGGTAAATGATACGCCTTTTTTTTTCGTTCTGCTTGCCAGGTTCAGTCATTCAAGGAGGGGTTAAAGAGAGAGAGAGAGAGAGAGAGAGAGAGAGAGAGAGAGAGAGAGAGAGAGAGAGAGAGAGAGAGAACCGTGATGGTACGAGCTTTTATGTGGCTGAGCGGTGCTTGTTTCTGATCAAGTTTCCTGTAAACGTGGAATAAACCAAAGGAAATAAGACATGAAAGCTTAAAACACATCCTGAATTGAGCCATAAAAACAGGAAAACACGCAAGACTCGAGCAAGGCAAGGCAAGGGAGGCACATCAAAGCTCCCACTCTGCGGCAGGAAATTCGCGGCCGTAAGAAGCGTCTTATTACCACCTGGCTGATACGAAGACTGCCTGGGGAACGGCGAGGGCTCGGGGCAGGAGGTGCGCTCTCTCGGGGACTCAGCTGACGAGTCTTTGTCTATTGACGGAAAGATAAAAGGCACGTCCATCATCACTTTACTAATATGTCTCGTGTCGCTGGAAATTAATGAAGTTTTGCCGTGTGTGTGTGTGTGTGTGTGTGTGTGTGTGTGTGTGTGTGTGTGTGTGTGTGTGTGTGTGTGTGTGTGTGTGTGTGTGTGTGTGTACGTCTGGCCTCATTTAACACCCATCAGGTGGCGGCACAAGACGCACGAGAAGGGTTAGGTTAAGGTTAAGAAACCAGTGGTTGAGAATTAAGTAGCTGCTAACGGAACAACAAGTTTGATGCTGATCTCGGAAGAGGAGACGGCAACCTGTCTTGCTGCACGCCTTGCCTGACTCACACCTTGGAAACTGCATGCCCTGGGATGGGATGCACGCTCAATACACTGCAGACCTAACCTAACCTCACTTAACTCTTTCACTGTGATGAGCAAAAATTCACTTCACTGAGAACAATGTGAAACCTTTATAAGTATCCCCAAGGAAAAAGGGGATAAAAGATAATAGATTTTGCAATTTCTAGCCCATATAATGTTTGCAGCTGGTTGTAGAATAAGAGGAAATGTTTCAGAATGCTTAGTGACTAAGGAAAGATGTACCAAAGAGCAGTGAAAGGGTTAAGCGAACCTAACCTAAGCTAATGTAACCTACCATACTAGCAGCCTACCATACATGCCTTAACAGTGGCAGTGCGCATCTCTCTATGGAATGGGACTGATGAAGGCGGGTGTCCAGAGCAGCACCTTGCATACATTAATCCATTATTCAATTCCTTCATTTTTATCGTGGCCCTGGAAACACAATTATCCCGCCCCTCCCCTTGGCGAGGCCCTAAAGATGCTAACGCTATGCTAATGTTGTGCTGTCCCTCACAATCTCCATATAGTGCCGAGTGTTCGCTGGAGGAGAAATGATGTGGTGGGCCTCGTGAGACGGTGATTTACGTGGTAGGTGAAGAAAATTAGGTTAGGTGAAATAAATTAATGGTCAGAGTAATGAAACTACCGTGTAATGATATGAAGAAGGTTCCCTCCTTCCTCCTATGAAGAAGGTTCTGTCCCTCCCTCCTTCCTTCTTTCTTTTCGTTTCCTCCTTTCCTCCTCTTTGTGCATTTTACTCTTCTATCTCTACCTCGTCCTTTCTCCCCTTGTCCCTTCCTACTTTACTCAATCCATCTAGTCTTTTTCCCTCCTTTATTCTGTTTTCACGTACTCTTGTGTCCCCTTTACGGCGCCTCCTCATTCTTATCTTCCCTCTGCCATTTCTTCGCCGTCAGATTAATGTCACGCCCTTTTGGTCCCTCTTAGATGGCTACTCACTGTCTCTGCACACTCACTTAGCTCTCCTGATGACTCACTATGGTAAAAAGAGGGAGAAGTCTCACTTTTTACTTTACAATTCATGCTTTCCCAAATCAGGTGTTGTTATCAATTTGAAATATGAAGTCATTCTTAATTGCTCACGGCTCGGTAGGAAAAAAATGCATGATACGTATTCAGAAAAATGTTTTATAGTCAATGGTTTGATTCCGTGTTTTGATAGTACTCTTGCTCAATTGATAGCTTTCATTCGTCTCCCCTCTCTCTCTCTCTCTCTCTCTCTCTCTCTCTCTCTCTCTCTCTCTCTCTCTCTCTCTCTCTCTCTCTCTCTCTCTCTCTCTCTCTCTCTCTCTCTCTCTCTTCTCTGACTGACATTTTTTATTCCAAACCACCAATAGGGAGCACCAGTGACCAAGACTCCACATAACTGTTAATCCATCAACTTTTTTTTTCTTTTAGTTGTTTATAGGTTTATTTATAACGTTCTTAGTGCAGTGACTTGTCTGATGAGAGGCCAGTCAATTATCTCAGGCTCTGTCCTCTCTGCTAAAGACTTGAGTAATAACGAAATAGAAGATGAAAGACTTGTGTGCTGTTACCTTTAGTTTTATCTGAATTCCATCACATCCACAAGCCTCATTCTTTTCTTCACCCCCTTTCATTCTTCTCATCTTCCTATCTCCCTCACCTTTAGTTC
>NC_087155.1:33442555-33480055 GCF_035594125.1 Scylla paramamosain | reverse complement strand
AGAGATAGATAGATAGATAGAAAGAGAGAGAGAGAGAGAGAGAGAGAGAGAGAGAGAGAGAGAGAGAGAGAGAGAGAGAGAGAGAGAGAGAGAGAGAGAGAGAGAGAGAGAGAGAGAGAGAGAGAGAGAGAGATAACACAACAAAATTATACCTCACAGACCCACCAACCCTCCTTCCCTCCAAACCTCTCCCCACACGCCAACAGCCCCCCACCCCACACCCACAGACACTAGGAGACAAACACTACAAGATCCAGGAACAGACAGACGAACAGAACGTGACTGGGCGGCAGCAGTGAGGAGAGCATTGGCCGAGGGGAAGAGGGATGCGGGGGTAGTGTACAGCCTGGGAGACTTGGCAGCTAATGAGGTCTGGGGCAGGAAGAGGGACTTTGTGGAAGGGAGTGGGAAGGTTGGTTAGCAAGAAGCGAGAAAGGGAAGGAGCGAGGAAGATAGGAATGGGGAAAAAAATAGGAAAATGGCGGATGTAGAAAGGGATGAGGAGAGATAAGGATGTATAAGAAGAGAAGTAGGAGGAAGGGAAAAGAGCGAAGAGGATGGGAATAGGAAAAGTAGAAAAAAATGTCAGAAAGGAATGGAGAGAGAGGCAAGGAGGTATCTAGGAGGACTGAAGAAGAGAAGGAAGGAGAGGAGGAGGGTGGAAATATGAAAAAAAAAAAGTTAGGAAAAAGAAGGGCATAGAAAGGAAGGGGTAGGGATAAGAATGAAGGTGGAGAAATGTAGGAGGACTGGTGCACAGTAGGAAGGTGACAAGGAGGATGGTAGTAGGAGAAAGAGGAGAACAGGAAGATGAAGAGATGCAAGAACAAAGGAAGAACGGGAGAGAAAATGAAGGAAACAGGAGGATTGGAAAATACGAGGAAGAATAAGAAAGAGATCAAAAAATAGGTGAATGTTTAATTTGACAAAGAAAAGGAAACAGTGTGGAAAAAAAAAGGAAAACAAGGAAAAAAATAAAGGAGACTAGAAAACATGTAAATAGTAAAGAGATAGAAATATAAAAGAAACTAAAGAAACTAGAGGTACCAAAAAAAAAAAAGTGGGAGAAAAACTAAAATTACAAAAGACGAAGAAAAGGAAGGTGAAACAGAAATACTGTCAACCACATTCGTAAATTAGACTTCGGAGGAACACGAGAAGAAAAGAGGAAGCTTTCCCCTGATTAATAAAGAGTCTGAAAAAGAGGAGCAAGAAACAGAGGGGAGGGAGGAAGGGTAATTACAAAGAGGACAGAAAAAAGAGACCAAATATAAGAGGTAATGGTGAAGAGACAATGACCACGACTACTCTCTCTCTCTCTCTCTCTCTCTCTCTCTCTCTCTCTCTCTCTCTCTCTCTCTCTCTCTCTCTCTCTCTCTCGCACGAGACGCTGGTTAGAAAAGGATTAATACAATTTCTCGTATCACTTCATTTAGTCTAAGTCAAGAGAAATGTCCAAAGTTCCTCTCACCAGTGCTATCATTTTCCTCCTCCTCCTCCTCCTCCTCCTCCTCCTCCTCCTCCTCTTATTATCTCCCACGTACTCCTTTATGTCCTTGTCTTCTTTCTCTTTCTAATTCCATTTATCATCCTTGTGCTCGCTTTTCTTTTTTTTTTTTCCCTCCAATTGTTCTTATTCTTCCTGGTACTTCTCATTCTCCTCCTCCTCCTCCCTCCCTTCCTCCTCCTCCTCCTCCTCCTCCTCCTCCTCCTCCTCCTCCTCCTCCTCCTCCTCCTCCTCCTCCTCCTCCTCCTCCTCCTCCTTCTCCTTCTTTTCCTCCTCTTTCTCCATCTCCTTCAAAGGACCCACAAAACAACTAATCTCATTATAAGCAAACAGGCTTTTCTCGTTACCTGTTGCTTTCAATATTCTTGTGTTCGTGTATCATCTTCCATCTCCTCTTATTCGTTGGTAGTAGTAGTAGTTAGTAGTAACAGTACTATTCATGAAGTTAGTACATTGCCTTCATCATTCCCACTAACAGTATCTACTAAACGTGACAAAATAATAAAATAAAAAAAATGAAAACAGCACCAGGATCACCAGACAGTGTCCCTATTACGTCCTGAATCGAGCAGGAATGTTAGGCGACGAGAATTATTGGCAGAGAGGAGCGCAGAAGGAAAGAAGTCATTTTGCTGAGGAGGGTACTTAGAGGGAAGGCGTGTGGAAGGGAGGAGAGGAGTGTAGTCTGGTAGGAAAAGGATTACTGTAGGGGAGGGGAAATGAGAGGTGAAATAGATGTGGTTACTGGGAAGGTTTAGGGTGGAGGCGGGAAAGGCGCTGATGAACAGGAGAGGTATAGGTAAGGACGCAAGACTCCAAAAAGCAGTTAAAGATTCCTGTTGGTGACGATTCCAGTTGCTTCAGGTTATAGTGGTTAAAGATTCCAGCAGCAGAATATTCCAATAGCTAAAGATTTTAATAACTAAAAGACCAGTGACTGAAAATTTCAATAATTATAGTTTCCACCAACTTAAAATCCCAGTGGTCAAAGCTCCCAATAACTAAATGATCCAATACCTGAAGTAGTATTACACCTCAATAGCTTACACCTCTCAAATATTGCCACCAGAGTCGTAACGTTTCATATATAGTTTGACCTTCCGTAAGACTATACTATAAACATGAATTGGAAACGAGAGACAACTTAAAGAACAGGAACACCAAAACTTTATCATATAGATTAATCATTCCATCTCTGTCATGTGTCCCTCCTTTTGTCACCATTCCTCATGCTTGGAAAAGACAGCAGAAGGAAGGACAGAAGGAAGGAAGTAAAACGTGCGAGGAATGAGCACGAAAACAGTAAGCAATTAAGGTAGCATAAGAAATAAAAGGAGGCACAAGGGAAGGATGGAGGAAGTACGGAAAGGGAATAGACAAAAAGTAGAGGAAACACACACACACACACACACACACACACAGAGAGAGAGAGAGAGAAAGAATGGTGGAGGTATAGAGGGAACAGATGAAGAGAACTTACTGGAAATGTAGAGAGCGAAAGAGCCAAGTTCAACCATCAGAAAGAGAAAATTGTTAAAAGGAAATAGCCGCGAGTGGTGGTGAGGGATCGAAAGGCTGAGCTGGGAGGCGTCAGACAAGCAGAGAGAGGTGGCGAGTGGCGACCCAACCATCCCTCTCTTCTCTCCTCTTGGTCGCTTCCTCGCCGCGGCCTTGAGGACACCCTGAGAGCCCTGGCGGAGGAGTGCATCATTTTCCCACCTGGCGCCACGGTAGAAGCTCCACTTTTGCCGCCCTGAGTTTCAAAGCGGATTACACAGAATTGTTTGAGGAGCGCAAAGGATGAATGCAGCGGCGACGAAGAGTAGGAGAAGGAAGAGGAGGAGGCGGAGCAAAAGGAAAGGCGAAATGTGTGTGACGCGAAACATGAGTGGCTTGGTGGTGGTGATGATGGTGACGATAGTGATAGTGATGATGATGGTGGTGATGGTGTTAGTAAAAGCTTACTGCGCCGGTGAAAATGAAGATGCATTGCGTTTTTTCATGATATCTTTGAATATATCACCCTGCTTCTTCCTCTTCCTCCTCTTCATCCGCCTCCTTTTCACTTTAGCTTATGGATGATTAAGAGAGAGAGAGAGAGAGAGAGAGAGAGAGAGAGAGAGAGAGAGAGAGTGAGAGAGAGAGAACACGAGTCATAACGGAAATAATTATGCAATGTAAGATGACTGATGGATAGGCGGGAGGTCGGGTGTCACCACTGGCTCGCTTTCCCTCACTAAGCCTCACGCCGGCCCATCTCCAAGCCCAGTGTCTAGAAAGGCTCGTAAACCTCTTTATCGTCTTGCCACCTCGCCTCTGCCAGCCCTCCCGCGCGCCCTGACCAGACACAAGCCAGGAATAAACCTCGAAATTAATCTATAAATGTGGCCGATTGCTTTGCTGTCGTCCTTGTCTCCGGTTGTCAGATACCAAGGCTTGAACCGCCAGCACCACCACCACATCCACCACCACTACCACCGCCACTACTGCCACCATCTCAACTTTTCCTCATATTCTGCGGGACACGATGTTCTCTCTCATTCACTCACGCACGACCTTCCTCTCAAAACCGCAGGCAGATCTGAATTTTGGACAGAGAGAGAGAGAGAGAGAGAGAGAGCGACAACTCAAAAAAGAGGAGGAACCATAAAAATTCTGTTGAGTCTCCCTAACAACCCCGTCCGTTCCTCACTCAGTCCTTCTCTTTACAATCGCGCGGGGTTTCCATAACTTTTAGTAGCGGCCCCTCACAGCCTACAGACAGTTATGGTTTATACGCCCCTCCATATCTCAGCTGATACTCCCACAGTTCCTCCTCCCTCATAAAAATAAAAAGAAAAAAATACTAGACATTCCCGCCTCGAAAAAAATAATAAAACTTTCATAACTTTCACTTGTATTTTCCTCGCTCGCACGTCCACTGGTAATAGTAGTAGTTGAGACCTCACAAGGATTTTTTTCTTATGTATCTCCCACCGTGTTAGTGTTATTTTTCCTCTCTCTCTCTCTCTCTCTCTCTCTCTCTCTCTCTCTCTCTCTCTCTCTCTAAGGACTCGTAACTCGTCCCGCCAAGTGGAAAATAACGAGTAAATGACGAGGGGAGATATGAGGACATCACGAGGGAGGAATCACCAGGAAAATTAACGTTCCCCAGCTTGATAACAGGGAAAAATATTAAAGTTGATGTTATTACGAAGACAAATACAAAATTACGACAAAGAAAATACACGTTTTTTATTGGCACTAAATGTTTTTTCCTCCTCCTTATCTTTCCTTCCTCCTCCTCCTCCTCCTCCTCCTCCTCCTCCTCCTCTTCTTCTTCCTTCACCTTGCCATTCCCTCGTGCAATTTCTGACCGTCTGCACAATTAGAATATAAATGCATTTTTTTTATTCATAGCATAATGGAAGCGTACAATAATCAGAGGCAATTTCCAAGATAGAGAGTCAGTGAGGTAATTAGGACACCTTCAAGGACACTAATATAGAAGAGGGAGGAAATACATGGAAGGGTCACTTTCTCTTCCCCCTGCTCCGCCTAATCCTCGCCCTTAGCCTGGGAGGAAGAAGAGAAGTAAGCGGTAGGAGAAGTTTTATTTTCTCTCTCCTCCCTTTTGTCTTCCTCCTTCTCTTCTTCCTCTTATGCTTACCTGTGTTTTTCTTGAATTCGAGGTGAAGGAAAGGGAGTGAAAGAAAGGGTGAAGGAGACTGTGATGAGTTGGTGTCAGAGAGGAAGAGAGGGAGAGAAAGAGAGAAGAGAGTATGTGCCTAATGAGCATGACGAAGTGTTCTGAAGTGTTTTTCTCTCTCTCTCTCTCTCTCTCTCTCTCTCTCTCTCTCTCTCTCTCTCTCTCTCTCTCTCTCTCTCTCTCTCTCTCTCTTAAGAGCATGCTTAGAAGGAGGTACAGCATCGGGGGGGGGGGTTGAGAGGGGTGTTCCCTTCCTGTGTTCACCGTCAGTTAGATCAAAAGATAATTGGAACACGCTAAAATAAAATAAATACTTGTAGAAAAAAAAAAGAAAAAAAACTCTACTTCTATTTATATTTTTTTAGTAGTGTACAGGGAGCACTCAGCCGTGACAAAAACAAACACACACACATACACACACACACACACACACACACACACACACACACACACACACACGTTGGATGCGCTTTCAGATTTAAGATTCAAAGAACCAAGTATAACATTCATTCGTGTGTGTGTGTGTGTGTGTGTGTGTGTGTGTGTGTGTGTGTGTGTGTGTGTGTGTGTGGGTGTGGGTGTGTGGCTGAATGCAGTCATCCATCACGCACAAATCAGCCTAACAAGAAGCGTCTGAACCTTTAAACAGACACTCAGACATTGATAAAAATAACCAGTTCAATTTTTTTTTTTTCTTGTCTGTCTATTTTTTTTTTCTACGCCATTATTCACTCCGTCACCTTCTGTCTTATCTCCTCTTCCTTACTCATCCCTCCTTGGCTCTCCTTCTTGGTAGATCGGCCCATTAATCATCCACTCATTCATCCACCTTGCCATTTAAATCATCCACCCACTCACTACTTACTCATGAAAAATTAAAAGGAAAATAAGAAAAGGATTTGAAAGACAGAAAATTTGCTTGTTTTCTGTGTGTGTGTGTGTGTGTGTGTGTGTGTGTGTGTGTGTGTGTGTGTGTGTGTGTGTGTGTGTGTGTGTGTGTGTGTGTGGGAGCGTGAGTCTCAGAACAAGCTTCGACACAACACGCCCACCATATTTGTTTCCCATAATTCACGAAAAATGTTCGCTTCCTGTCCCAACACAGAGAGAGAGAGAGAGAGAGAGAGAGAGAGAGGAGAGAGAGAGAGAGAGAGAGAGAGAGAGAGAGAGAGAGAGAAAAAACTTTGTCTCTTGTTTTCTTTCCAGAGTAAATATATCTCCCTCCACCCCTCTATGTCTCTTCTCCTCGACCCTGCCAAAAAAAAAAAAAGAAAAAAAGAGAGAGAGAGAGAAAGAGAGAGAGGGAGAAAGGAAAAAAATAGCTCTACCTTCTAAAGTGGTCCTCCAACATAGACAGAAACACTCAAGGAGAAGAAGGAATGATGTAACTGATGCTGTAATAAAGGAGGAGGAGAGGAGGAGGAATACAAAGGAAAGGAATACAAAGGAATGCAAAGGAATACAAGGAAAAGAACTTACAGCAACACCCCTATTGGGCCTAACGAGGCTGTCTGTGTGACTATAGTATCACTACGGATTCTATGAGTAAGACGAGGGCGAGGAGGAGGAGAAGGAGAAGAAGAAGGAGAAGAAGAAGAAGAATGAGGAGGAGGAGGAGGAGGAGGAGGAGAAAAGAAAAAGACGAAGAAGAAGGAAGAAAAAGAAGAGATCATCCATGATGTTAAAAAGTGAAAGTAACATCACTGGCTGACCCATCGTAACCTAATCTAACCTAACCTAACCTAACCTAACCTAATCTAACCTAATCTATTCTAACCTAACCTATCGTAACCTAATCTATTCTAACCTAACCTAACCTAACCTATCGTAACCTAATCTAATCTAACCTAACCTAACCTAACCTAACCTAACCTAACCTAACCGAACCTAACCTAACCCAAGTCAACATTACTGGACTACATTACATAGTACATTACATAGGACACATTTTCTTCAAGGGACACCTGATATTACTGTGTTATTATTACCTCCTCCGTAAATTGCCCTGTGATCGTAAGGGAGGCATGGCGGCCGCTGATTGGCTCGCGTAGGTGTCGTGACCTCCCCTAATTGGTTCACTGTAAGGATGTTTTCGTTGTGTCGCGCTGCTAATTGGCGGTGTTTACTGGTGACAAGACAATAATTTTGCTGGCTGATTGGTCCTCAGTGTGTGTGTGTGTGTGTGTGTGTGTGTGTGTGTGTGTGTGTGTGTGTGTGTGTGTTGATTGCTTCTCTTGCCGCTACATTTTCTTATATATTTTATTCATGTATTCATTCTTATCTTCCACATGTCGTTTTTTGATTTAATGTCTTGATGCAGAAAGAAAAAAAAAAAAATGACAAGATCATGTGTAATGGAAATGAAAGAGACGATTAAAACATTTCTTATTTAATTCATTTCAGTATTTCCCCTTTTGGTTTTCATATATTACATTGGAATATATTAAGTTTAAAAAAAAATACATCACGTTTAAGACCACAGGGAGACGATCAATGCATTTCTCCCTCACATGATTTCAGTATTTTCTTTTAAAACTTTATACATTACACTGAATACATCAAGCTTAAAAAAAAAATTAAATACTTAGTGTGCGTTTGAAGTCACATGCAGGAGCAGCAGCTTTTATTACGAGGCCATTGGTGTCGATTGAGGCGTCTGTAAAAACCTTCATTCCCGCGCCGCTTTTATGCCTTGGCCACGACCTGTCGAATCGCTTTGCAAACCCGCCAGGAATCACCACGAGAATAATGGCAACAAGTTTTCCTCCATCACGCTATCAGGGACTCATGCAATTTACATGGTATTATAATTCGCTCTGCTCATCCGTGGTTCTTACTCATCTTTAGCCACTGCCCACCGCCTCCTCTTCCACCTCCTCCTCTTCCTCCTCCTCCTCCTCCTCCTCCCACATGCACACCCTGCCACCACGTCCCTTATCGCCACCATCCACCAGTCTCCACCTCGCTTTACCGCCCACCACACGTCGTTCCATTTGCTTCTTCCACTGAATTAAAAAAAAAAAGGCGCCTTCATGATGCTTTCCTCCCGCTTGCTCCATCAGCTGCTCCCCCGTTCCTCCCTCTGTCTCTCCCTTCCTTCTCCTCTCTTACCTCTCCTGCCTTCGTGACCTGCACTCTCTTCCTCCTTCTACCGCCCACGTCCCTATCAGCTTTACAGTCTCCTCCTAAATCTAGTATGTTTACAGCAGAAATTTTAATAACTCGGAGGCAAGTTCGTAGGATTTTCATATAGGTCATGTTAAGTTACGTCTAACGAGGCTCCGGAAACTGAAGAAAGACACAACCACATGAGTCTCCGTCATTCGTGTTTATGAAAATAATGAAAAAGTAAGTCGCCTGACACTCAGATTCATGTGCGTTTCAGTGGTGCACCTCCATAAGCCGCCATTTGCAGCCCTCAGCTTCTCCTTCCAGTTAATGAATGGCCCCCGGCACATCACGAGTCGCTGCCGCGTCCCTAGAGATGGACGAGGGGCAGCTGTATCCTCCCAGCCGTGACCTTGCCCCGCCCCGCCTCCTCGCCGTGCTGGGTGGGGTGTCTCTCCACATCCTCACACAAAACCCCACAAAAACGGCTACGCTCGTGCCATTAGAGGAAGACGTCACAACAATTTTTTTCTTCGTTTTTTGTCTCACGCCTCCTCCCTTCTGTCCCGTCCCTCGCTTATCCACGCCTCCACGGGTCGTCCTCACCAGCCGTCACTGCCCGTCCCGTCCACACGTGGCTGTCTCGACCTCTCTCGGCGGCTTCCCTTCCCCTCGCCC
The DNA here is from genome assembly GCF_035594125.1 of Scylla paramamosain. Lineage (NCBI taxonomy): Eukaryota > Metazoa > Arthropoda > Malacostraca > Decapoda > Portunidae > Scylla > Scylla paramamosain. The sequence continues at coordinate 33,471,077 of NC_087155.1, read as the reverse complement.
TTCGCCACACGCCGTTCATCTCACTTCATTCCGTGGTTTGACGAGCCTCGCGCAGCCTCGCCTCTGGGCTTAACTACGCTAATCCCAATTCCCCCACCACTTCCACCCTTTGTCAGCCTCGACGCCCTACAGAACCATGAGTAAGTTATGAGCCTCGAGGCACCGCTGCATTGGAAACAAGATGCATGACTCCCACTATCTGAAGCACCAGTGTTCTGTGGGAGCAGCACGTGTACGGAATGATTATCATGCTTCCTGTTCTAAGCAAGATAATGAACGACGGGATTGCGATCAAGAAAATATAAACAGATGGATAGATAAGGCAATACATACGTTGATAAATTTGCACGCACCTACAGTAATTGGTTAATGGTGCCCTGGAGCAGCTGAATACACACTTCCCCGCCTCCCTCCGCGTCCGCACCTTCGGGCGCAGCGATAAATCATCCTCGAGGTTGGTAGCGGCGGCCGACACCCCTCCTCAAAATTGACATTAATTACTTCAGCAGGCGAGAGACTAGCGCTGCCGCCTGGGCAGGATAGCGGCCCTTGCACGCGAGGCTGTCGAGCTGGGAAGGCAGGGTGGCGTGCGTGCCTAAGCTGTGGTAACATTACACTGCGAGGAGCGGCTGGCGGTGCGAGGCGAGGACTTTGTTCCTTAATGAATGAATGTGAATGTGAAATGAACCCAACTTTTTGTCTGTCTTTCTTGCTCTCACTCATTCATCATTCTGGACTCCAATACGATGCACTTAACGACCTCCACTAAGACCCCGGCCACTAATCCGAGTATCTAATGATCAGTAACTATAAGTGATCCTCGGCTGAGCTTGTGACGCGGAACCAATATTTTCCAGACGGTGATGGGGGGACGGAGGTGCGCCTGACACATGCCGCGGAGACAGGAGGAAGAGGAAAGTGGTGGGTGTAAATCTCGTAATGTGCGAGTTAAAGATGCTTGCAACTTTCTACGGGGAGCGAAGGCGAATGTACCTTATTGCCAAGCGGGGATATTTGTGAGGGATCAGTGCTGGTGCTCGTGGGCTGAGGTCTGTGAAATAGTGACCGTCCTCTGTTGTAATTCCTCTGTGTGTGTGTGTGTGTGTGTGTGTGTGTGTGTGTGTGTGTGTGTGTATGTGTGTGTGTGTGTGTGTGTGTGTGTGTGTGTGTGTGTGTGTGTGTGTGTGTGTGTGTGTGTGTGTGTGTGTGTGTGCGCGCTCGGAGACAATACCAGGCGATTACTTTCCTTGTAGAGATTAATTATGTGATAAATATTCAATTGAAGTCGGACCCAGTATGTCGCTGATGCCTCGGTGCGGGAAGGGAGTGAGGGTCAAGAAATATGCGCATCACATACAAGTTAATTCGCTGTTAAAAGGTCAAGGTACCTGGGTATGGTCGGCGGGCAGACACACACACACACACACACACACACACACACACACACACACACACACACACACACACACACACACACACACACACACCAGTGCCAGTATTCATAAACGCTTAACTCTTTCACCACGACTATTTTTAAAGACCACAGAGAAGATTAGCGGGGTTTTTAAGACTGTTTCCCTTTTTAATAGTGTAGAAATCTTGTTAATCTGTCACCAGAACCGTAAAAACACCCTTAAAAACCTGTGTAGCTTCAAGTAGAGCTTTTTGAAGAAGCAGTGGAGGTGCAGCGCAGAAGTGTTACAGAATATAGTCACATGAAGGCAGCCTCGCCTCACCACACCAGCCTGCTGCACTGCTCCCCCCACCGGCCATCTTCTTGTCTGGTATCAGAACTTCCTTAATTACGTTAAAATCCTATACTTTTAGAAAATCCTCAAGACTTTGAGACATAATAGGAGTGATCAGGTATCGCGGGGAGGGAGGGACACGGAGGGGCGGCGAGGACAACACATTGAGGCCGGGAGGATATGCGCTGCTGATTCGCCTACACTGAGCTGTTGTGGCCCAATTAATCTAATAGATATAATAATCCAGTTAATTTATGATGTTTACAGTAAATATAGCAATCTAGCATTTTCTTATGTAGTATTTTGGGAGCAGGTCTACTATAAACAAAAACAAAAAAAAAGACCCACTTAATTGGTGTTCCCTTTAAGGTTTAGTAGAAAAGTGTTCAAATCAGGTTAGCCTACTTAGTTACTGGGATGTCTTGATACTCTCCTCCTAATATAGTACAAGTGATAGGAAAGAAGATGAAAGAAGAGTGAATCAGGCCGAGATGGAAATGTGAATACGAGAGTTGAAGGGCGTTAAGTATACGAGTTATATAAGGTATAATAAAGGTCATTTTGATGTAGTTCAAGCAATGAGAAAATGAAAAAAAGAACGAATCAGGTAGAATGGAAATGCGTAGAACTGAACGGCGCTATGTACGAGTATGCCAGTCAAAGTGTAGTAAAGCTTGTTTTATTACAGTCTAAGACCATAAGTGATACGAAGATAAAATAAAAAAAAGGTAATTAGTCAGATAATGCAAGTATGAGAGGAACAACTGAATAACTTTTAAGTATGCGATATATCAGTCCCAGACAGAGAGAGAGAGAAAAAAATAAATGGAACCATGAGGAGAAGAGGTCGGCATTATGGTCACAAGGTGTAGTAAACTTCTGACTGAGGGGTCGTACTGGGAAGTCGTGCTGGGAAGTGCAGGATCCCGTGTGCAGCCTGCGACCCACCGCCTGGCGCCGCCGTGTATGGCGTGGGAGGTAACAAGAAGACGCTCGCCAGGTGTTAATATTCCAGGCAGTGAACTCCGATAAATACTTCCCAACAGCTGCATTCCATCATCATGTTCGTGCCCGTGAGCGGAGTGATAAAGCAGCCACTCGCCAGATTTTAAATGACATTTCAACTACGTATTCAAATTAATAAATCTCAACAAGTATATATTTTTTTCTGGCCCTTCATGAATACATAGAGGGGCGGCGCAGCTCATCACCCGCTGCGTGACGAAGAGAAATGAGCCCAAGTGTTGCAGTGAGTGCATTAATCCCTCTCTATCCGGGACTGTTATTAAAAAGAGGCGTAATTAACTAGGGCAGTGCATGAAGGGCATTGCCGTTTTCAGTTCAGTAAAATCCGGAACGTAGAAAATAGGCAGAGAGAGAGAGAGAGAGAGAGAGAGAGAGAGAGAGAGAGAGAGAGTATTGGTGTAGTAATGGCCAGTTCACTTGCTTTCTCGTTGTGATAGGCCAGGGTTCGATTCCCGCGAGTAATATAAAAGTAATTATTATACATTGGTGTCTCACTTAAAGGGTGTCGATACCTGCCCCATTACGTTATTGTAGTTTAATTATTTTTCATTGAATATGACCAGCAGTGCAATCTGGCTGTTACAAGTTATTACGCGCGGCACAATAAGGGTCTCCAAAGGCTTCATATTGTATTTACGCTGGCCGCTATAAACATTATCGCCACTGCCATATTTATTTGCCGCCTGTAATTATATACGACAGCATTATGGCCACGAACGGTTTAGGTTTCACTAATGCTTTGTGTTTTTACTCTCCTTATTGGTATTAATTGCTATTCTATCAGTATTACTTGTGCTCATAACCTCCGCGGCTTATTATTCGGCTTACCATAATGGCTACGCTTAAACCCGCCCATGAGGTCGAGATGACAACGTAAAATTTTACTGAATCTGCTATTTGTGTCCATTGCGGTAGGCGGGGACTCGTATCCTGCTTAATGCGCGCCGTTGTGCAGCTTACGTGTGCCTCTGAATACTCGCTTTGTGCTGCCCACGTATAAACAGCCGCTCTGTGTCGCCCCCGAGTGCTGCGTGCCGCCCGTCTTTTGTAATGTTCCCTTGTCGTGTGTGTCGTGCGTTCTCGCCAGCAAGCCAGGCCGGCACGCTCCAGCATACCGGGAACTTTAGCTTCTGTCTGGCATACAATTACTCAATCGCTGTAATTAGACTGCGAAACAAATGAGCCGTATTAGACACTGTCCCACCGATGGACTAATTTGCAGCCTACACAGCCAGCCTCCCCCATGCTCGCACCAGCTGCCACCACCACCACCACCACCACCACCACCATGTCCTGCACATTTCCTGTCAGTTAGCATTGAGAGTTCATGACCTCTTCCCCTAAATACCGACCACCCTAACCATGACAAAATTATTCATGATTATGAGAGAAAAAAATGAAAGTATGAAGTTTTAGTAATTACTTTCATGTGATAGACTTAAGATAACGATTTTCAAGAATTCATACATGAATCTCATACAGAAAGACTCAGTTTTGTTATCATTTGTTTGGTTATACATCTTTAAAAAAAAATCAGTTTTTGTTTGTTTCGTACCCCCCAACAATGAGTAAAAAATATAAATTTGAGTTATATTTTGAGTTTGGAAGAAAACCCCACAAAAACCAAGCTTATGGTGGCGGGGAAAGAAACGCGCAGGCTCAAATAAGGTGAAATTTTGTGGACAAGGTTGCGTGTTTTCGCCTCATCCTGCCGCCTTGCTGTGTGCCTCCCGCGTGCCTGGCGAGGGAGGAACGCGGCGTGGGGGAGTTGTGCTTTTCGCCAGGCCGGCGGAGAAAGGTCTCGTAAGTAACATGGAAGTCGTTTATTACCATCTCGCAATTAACGGTGCGCAGTGTATTACAAGGAACATTCGTTGTATTCCTGGTATATTTTATCAGGCAGTAATTACGGTAGATACGAGTATATTGTCCCTAGTCGTGGAAGGCCTGGGTATTTTTCTCTTCCTGCCTGTATATTTATTTCTTTTTTTATTTCGATTAATGTGATAAGCTTTCCCGAGCCTTGCCTCATCAGCGCCGCTCCCCGTGACCTCTGCGTCTCCCGCCATCGGCTACTTGGTGCACCGGGCTGGAAGTATTGGCAGGGCGTGCTTGGCGGGAGTCTGCGAAGAGAACGTCCACACACACACACACACACACACACACACACACACACACACACACACACACACACACACACACACACACACACACACACACACACACAGACACACACACACACACACACACGAACAAAAGTAAATTAGTCGTACGCGGAACTTAGTGAAATGGAAGGAAGGAAGAAGACACCCACCCACCCATCCACTGAACCACCCACCCAAGGCACCCACCCACCCATCCACTGAACCACCCACCCACCCATCCTAACTCATGGCTACCCCCTATCCTACCCAACCTCCTCGTATATCTCCGCTGCTGTCTTCCTTCCTAACCGACACACACACACACACACACACACACACACACACACACACACACACACACACACACACACACATTAAGCCGTCAAGCACAAAGCACATTCGTTATCTTGCGTTTCCTTGTTCCTTGCAAGGCCGACGCGTGTTTATTGCCAGTTCATGTGATGGAATAACTGCTTTTCTTGGGTATTTTCGTCCTGCATTGATGAGGGAGATGTAAATAAATAGGATACATAGAATTGCCTGCTTATGAATGCGTTGTTTGCTTCATATATATACCTGGTTATTATCATATCTACATTCTCTCATGTTTATTTATTTTTTTCTTGTAATTCGTAAAAGCAAAACGTTCACCACCTCCTCCTCCTCCTCCTCCTCCTCCTCCTCCTCCTCCTTCTCTTCCTCCTCGTTAATTCTATTCCCCCTTACTCTTTTAATTTCTACCTACGTTCCTCTCTTTCCTTCTCCCTCATCACCCCCGTTCTTTCTCCCATCTCAGTCACCCCTTTCATTAACCTCTCTCCCTAAATCACACTCAATCTCTATTCCATTTCCTCCAGCACCTCTCCCTCTCTCCATTCCCTCCACGACCTCTCCCCTCTTCCCTCCTTTACCCCTCCCATCCTCGTCATCCCTCCCATATATAGTCCCTCCATCCAGTACCCTCTATTCTTCCACTCTCTCCCTCTTTCTCCCTTCCTCATTCATCTCCTTTCAATTAACAGTCTTCTATCCGCCCTCTCCCTTCGTTATCCCCACATTCGCTCCATCCACCATCTCTGCCTCCCCTCTCTTCGTCACCCACTCCGTCTTCCTTTTCTTCCTCCTCCCCATGGCTGTCTCCTGTCCCCGTAAACCCATTTGTCCACCAACCTTCATTCCCTCGTCACCCTTCTTCCCTCCTCTTCCCTCATTCCTCTTCACTGACTTCATCTGCCCCTCCTCTCCTCCTCCTCCACTCCATCACCTTCAACCTATACCCTATCTCCTCCTTCTTCCTCTTCTTCTTCTTCTTCTTTGCCTTCTTCTCCTCTCCTTTTATTTCATATCCACTTATCACCACCAACTTCTTTTAAGGGTTTGTCAGTTCTTCTTCTTCTTTTCTCTCTCTCTCTCTCTCTCTCTCTCTCTCTCTCTCTCTCTCTCTCTCTCTCTCTCTCTCTCTCTCTCTCTCTCTCTCTCTCTCTCTCTCTCTCTCACACACACACAAAGAGCAAGAAGACAATTGTAACTTCCTAATAGTATCTCATCAGCTGAACTCCAGGTCTCATTTGAAGATTAATTTCCCTGGAAGTATTGTGAAAATGGAAGATTGTAAAAATGAGGTAGGTGAGTGACAATACAGGAAGAAGAGAAAAAAAAAATCTCTCTTTCTCTACTTTTTCTTCCCACAGTGGTACACGTTAATTCTTTGTAGGTGATATGTTGAGAAGGCATTAGGTAAAGGTGTGTGTGTACCTTAGTAAGAGAACGAATGCCAGGGAGAGAGTACAGGTGAGTGAATGGGAGGGAAGAGACACAGCGACACTAGTTTCCGGAGAGCGTAGGTATCGCAGGAGTGCCCCGGAAGAGCCATGCTTATTGCTGCTGGTTTACGTAATGAAGTGGCAAGGACGCAGGGAATGCACACGACCGAAGGCGAAGGACGGAGAGGAAGGAGGGAATGTATACGCTGTTTTGAGGGACTATTGACATTCATATTAGGCTTATTATGCTGTAGGGATAAAATATACACGTGGGGAGAAAGTGAGATAAAAAAAAAAAAAAGCGTTACGTAAGGAAATAAAAGAAAAAAGTTTAAGAAATACGCTTTTTCAGAGAGAGAGAGAGAGAGAGAGAGAGAGAGAGAGAGAGAGAGAGAGAGAGAGAGAGAGAGAGAGAGCAACCATTGAAAGAAATTAATGATTCGAGTGTCAAGTTATCACTACGAAACTTAATATAACCCAATTATTTTTTTTTTATTAGTCATTTGTATCTATCGAGCTTCATTTTATTTTTCTATCTTTCTTCAAACGTCTCATGCTTATCGGTAATAACTTTTTCTTCTTTCCCTCCTCCTCTTCCTCCTCCTCCTCCTCATCCTCCTCCTCCTCCTCCTCCTCCTCCTCCTCCTCCTCCTCCTCCCCCAACCCCTTCTCATCCACCACCACCAACTCCCCATTTCTTCATCCTCACCTTCTTTTCGCATTTCATATTTGTAGTTTCGAGTCTTGGGTTTGTTGGTAACTTTTGCAATATCACGGAGGAACGGCGGTGGGTGAAGGCAAGACAGAGAGGAAAGGAAGGAGGAGCGCCGGCAGACTGAAGAGAAAGACGGATAGGAGAAGGAGGTGGAAGAGGAGGGCGAAGAGGCGCTGGCGACGACTATGAGATAAAGTTTTCCTCTCTGGCTGTCAACATGGAAAAGCTTGTCTCTTGTGTGTGCGATGCCAAGAGGCTGGGAGAGATGGAGAGAGAGAGAGAGAGAGAGAGAGAGAGAGAGAGAGAGAGAGAGAGAGAGAGAGAGAGAGAGAGAGAGAGAGAGAGAGACAGACAAAAGGAGAGAGAAGAGTACAAGTGGTGGTGGCCATGATGATAGTGACTGGTAGGATGCAAACCATTATAAATCTGATATATACCTTAGTTGTTCCTCTTTTTTGTTAGGAAAGAAAATGTAATGATTAACTGTCTATCTCTATGAAGATACGAAATATAGCATGATTGATTGACCAGGTAGGCAAATAAGCAGGTAGATACAGGCCTTGCAAGTGGTACGCATAGTATATAGTGAGCCTACAGTATAGTGTCATTGGGTTCAGTTATGAAGGACGAATCTCTCTCTCTCTCTCTCTCTCTCTCTCTCTCTCTCTCTCTCTCTCTCTCTCTCTCTCTCTTTCTCATTAACGCGCTGTATTTACCTCCCCTTCTCATCAACAAGATTACTTAAAACTGAACTTTTTAATGCACTCGCCACTCTGCGGGAGAGTTATGACGAGGGTGGTGGAACAGTTCTGTGTGTGTGTGTTTATATGTTTGTGTGTGCTTCTTGTACGTTTCTAATATGTATAGTGTAAGCACAATTTCTTGGACACTGCTAGTTGTTGGAATTATGCTATGTGTTGTGCTTCGTAAAATATTTAACTATTTATCTGTGTGTCTGCTTATGAGAAGGGAAAGCAACATGTCAAACTAACACCTGGTCCGCGCATCTCGTCTCTGTATCCTCCGCGATGGCGTACTTGGATACCACTGAAGTCCGAAAACCTGTCAACCTAATTTGGCATGGGTTCGAATCCCGGGTTGATTTGACACCCGGCCAGTTCATGCATCATATTCTGAAACACTTCTGCGCCGCACCTCCGTTCCATTCAAAAACCTTTAGCTGAAGATACACGGATTGTTAAAGGTGTTTTTTCGTTTCTAGTGGCAAATTAACAAGATTTCTACACTCTTAAGACCCCCTGTTAATCATCTCTGTGGCCTTTGAAAATAGTCTTAGTGAGAAGGTAAATCGCTCTAGAATACGAACACAAGTGTCTCTCCTCTTACTAGTATTCAGGTGAGTAAAGAAACACCTGGCAGGTAACCGTGGTAACCTGGATGATTTGGTAACACAATATACAGACTCGCGGAATAAAGAAAACGGAGACGAGGGCGCGGCTACACTCCTCAGTAATCAAGTGGTTAGTGCCGAATCAATAGGGAGCTTTAAAAAGAAGATGAATTTATGGGTAGGGCTCTCAAGTGGAAATAGGTAGACAGGTATTGTAAAGGGACGCTACCTGTAGGCCTACTGGCTTCTTGTTGCTTCTCTTATCATTCCTTTTCTTTTATGTTCTTATACCCCAGTCATGTATAGAGGTTATATACTCATCTGTCTATCTATCTATCTATCTATCTATCTATCTATCTATCTATCTATCCACGTTTCTTTAGCCACACTAAATCACCTTATGAGAAAAATGCGAAACGTCTGTCAGTTATTAATATGACGCGACTGAAATACGTCCCGCTCATCCTCCATTACTTTCACTGAGCTGGTCGATGCGTCTCATTCTGCAGCTCACTTTTGTCTCCTGGTCGCCTCGGGTTCCCTCATCAAACGTAATTACCCAGGGTGAAGTAAATCCGATATTTATGGTGTCACTCATCGCTATCTCCAGTCCCGCTCTTCACAAGTGTCTTAGGAGAAAGAGAGAGGAGAGAGTACTGGGACGAGGGAGTGGGAGTGAAAAGGAACGAGGAATTAAGGAAGAGAGAAAGTACCAGTCAAAAAAAAAGGGAACAAGAAACAGAGAAAGAAAGAAGAATACTAGTAAAAAAGAAAGAATATAGTAAAGGGGACATGGAGCAGAGAAAGGGGAGAGATTAACAGTCAGAAAGGTACAAGAGCACAGAAAAAAGCAAAAAATAAATAAATAAATAGATAAATATATAAATAATCAACATGCTTACATAAATTGGCGTTTCTTCTACTAGGCTCATGTATTAAGAACGTTCTCCTACACCACGTTAATTTATTTTCGCTGTAGTAGTAAAATTTAAGGCACATAAAATATCTTGATAACCAGTAATTTTTTCCTCCCTTTTTCTTTTTTTTTTTTTGCTTCCTCAATTGATCATACTGACATGCTTTAGAGAGAGAGAGAGAGAGAGAGAGAGAGAGAGAGAGAGAGAGAGAGAGAGAGAGAGAGAGAGAGAGAGAGAGAGAGAGAGAGTGAGAGAGATAAAGGCATGCATACCAGTAGTTTCTTGTATCAGGTTTGCGTGTGTGTGTATGTGTGTGTGTGTGTGTGTGTGTGTGTGTTTGTGCGTGCGTGCGTGCCCTTATGATATACAGCAGGGGGCAACAAATACGTGCGTGGCATTAGTATTATCGGCAACAAAGTATCATCGACAATATCATCACGAGGTGGGAGATTCATTGTGTCTGTGCGTATTGTGACTGACCATGAATGACCTGAATACAAGTGAAACAAAAGTAACTTAAAGATAATAGTAACCAATTTATCTCTAACTCTAATCTCTCTCTCTCTACTTCCCTCCCTTCCTCCAGTCGCGTCTCGTATATATTGCACTTTGCATCGTTGCTTTCCCCCGTCGTTACAGAACACTAAGTCTCCCGGAGGCTGAGGCATGATCCGGCAGCGACCATCTGTTGGGGAGGCAGCTGTTAGGGAGGCGGGGTGATGGGTGGTGGCCGTGGCTAGTGGTGAGTGATGGTGGGTGACGCTGGCCTATGGCGATGAGGGATGGCGAGGGATGGAGAGGGATGCTGCAGCGTGTCTAGGTGTGTGTGTGTGTGTGTGTGTGTGACGGTGACGGTGAGACTTTAGTGTTCCTGTGTGTGTGTGTGTGAGTGGGAAAGTGAGTCAATGTGTGAGTGAGGCAGTGCGTGTGTCAATCGGTGGGTGGTTTAGTGAATCCGTGAAGTTATGTTATGAGAAGTTGTGTTTGTTTTTTTGTTTTTTTTGTGAGTGTGTATTAGGTAGTGGTGAGGTAGTGTGTGTGTGTGTGTGTGTGTGTGTGTGTGTGTGTGTGTGTGTGTGTGTGTGTGTGTGTGTGTGTGTGTGTGTGTGTGTGTTCAGTCTAGCCCAAGGGATACATGCATATGGAAAGTATGGACCGTGAACACACACACACACACACACACACACACACAGGAACAGGCTAGGAAAACAATAAAGAAAATATTAGTCACCCAGCAACCCTTGAGGAATTCTTTTGAAGTCGTTAGCTAGAAAAGCATCCTTAGGGGCGAACTCTTCCTCGCGAGGCCCTTAAACAGGAGAGGAAACCCTTCGTGAAATATATGTATTCCGCTAAAGGCAGAAGGCGAGGAAGAAGAATAATAATAATAACGAGAAAAAATAATAGAACATGAGGTCGTTAATTGCTGAGGCGTTTACGTTGAGAGTTAACTAGTGAGACCTTTGGGACTGAGTGGCAAGGAGGTATTGGTGAGTACAAGGTAAGGAGGAGGCGAAAAGGAGGAGAGAGGAAGGGAATAGAATAGACGCCCCAAGGAAGGCTTCTTCTGCTACGTAAGTCATCGGTTATTATAATTGTGTTCTCGAGCAGGTGTTTCTGGGGTATCGTGTTTTCCTGCAGGCTGTTTGTTTTACCCTTCACTTATTAGGTATTTTTGAGTGTGCTGGACTCCTTTCTCTATCTCTATCTCTCTCTTCCCTAAGGCTGGTTTCTTGTTGTTGCTGCTGAGGTATTTTCTAGGTATGGTTTTCATTTGATTGTTTGCTTATCTCGTGAGTTTCCTCGGCTTTCAGTATACATAGCAGAAAAAGAGACGAAAGAAACGGTACTTTCAGTTGACTTCTCAGTAAATTTCAGTACGGATTGCGTTGAAAAAGGAAGTGTTAGTGCTTTACTTTTGGCAGTGGTGGTGATGCTGATGCTGATAATAGTGGTTGTGATGATGGTGTAGGAATTTTTGCGAAGAGATTCTCGAATTACAAAGAAAGAAATAATGTGGTAATGTTTGGGTGATGGCAGTGGTGATAGCAGTGGTGATGGCAGTGGTGATGGCAGTGGTGATAGCAGTGGTGATAGTGATGCAAGAACTTAAGAGAGAAAAACCCTTGTCTAAGTTCCTGAATGACTGGTGCAGGGAACACTACACGCCTGGCGGAATCACACTCGAACCAAGACCAGAATGTTGAGTCCAGATACATCCTAAACTTTGAGAGGAAGAGGAGGCTCGCCCACAACCACCACCACCACCACCACCACCTGGCTGCTTGCTAAGTTTGGACAGAAACTTTTGTATCGGAACGAGTTGAAGCTGCAGCTCGCCTCTCAAGTTCTCATCGAGGACCGGGAGCCTCGAGCCGCTGGTCTGCTTGCTACTCTCCCTCCCTCATAAACCGCAAACCTATAACGTAAGTTCGTGGGGCCATGGGACGGCGCTCATATATTCTCGAGAGCGAAACGAGTTAACTTCCAACCTACTACTTGACTGCCTCGCCGCCGGCACTTGTAGCTTACATGAATAAGAAAACGTGTTGGCGTAGCACTGCTGTCCGCCGCCTCGCCTCGCCTCGCCCACCTAGTCAGCAGTGGGTCTGAATTCTAGCCAGAGTGATTCAGCCGATTCATCTTACCACTCAGTCCTGCATGGCTGCTCGGTGTATAAATCACAAAGGTAACACTATCCTCTGATGTATCACTGGCTGAGTATGCAGTAATTGTCTCTCCATGGCAGTGAATGAACTGCCTGTCACATTCTTCAAAGCTTCAGGGCGGAGAATAGCCGTGACTCCTCCGTGACGCGTGCCCTTAGCATCACCTCACCGCCGCGGCCCTTCGTTGCGGCACTGCGTCATGAAATGCACGTGTTACAAGTAAAATCAAAGACTTGTACCGCATCATCAACATTCAAGACGTTCACAAATAAGTTTTAGTATTTTACTTTCCTCATTATAGGAAATGAGGCACGAAATTAGATTTTGAAGGGTTCTGAAAGGACGTCAAGGATTAATTTTCGCGTCTATAAATCCGAACACTTGAGATCTGGGTCACCAGTACAGATGTGCACGTCATCAACTCAAATATGGCGATCGGAAAAAGAATATATATATATATATATATATATATATATATATATATATATATATATATATATATATATATATATATATATATATATATATATATATATATATATATATACTCGTATATATATATATAATATAAAATTTCTGCTTTACTTGTTCTTTTTATTCCGATATCTCGAGCCATTTATCATAAAAGCAATAGCTCATCCTTAAAATAGAAATGATGAGTTGGTACATTCATTTTATTTTTTGACAGCCATCTTTCGTAATGCTTGATCGCATCAGCACACGTGACTGCGGCGCGGCGCGGGAAAAGTGAATATCGCCAAGTCATTTTTCAAGGACTGAGTGGATGTGCAGCAGCTCCAGGACGGGGTTGTATTGGCTCACCTTGCAGTCTGGTTTTCTTCATTTTACAAGTACGCGGCAAATTAATGAGGCTTTTAAAGATAATCGGATGTTAAACTTGCCTCAGCCTCATTACCTTCAACAACAAGCATGCATCAGTGAGCAGTGCGGACAGTGGTCGTGTTTGGCTCAGCGGCAGTGCAGTGAAATATTGGCTCTGTACAACATCAGTAAAAACGTGATTTGTCTCCAGGAGTCCGGACAAGTTTTTCTACTGAGCATCAAATTCTGCTGCGTTACCGGAGTGCGTGTGGGAGGAACTTGATCTGTTAAGGGAATTGCTTCATTGTGATGCGATCGGGACATTAGTTACGATGGCACTGCGTCACCTGGCCCGCCCCTGCCGCAGACGAGCTCGTATATTCAGGACGATCGGGAGGAAGTTATGAATTCTGCAACTAACATTTCCTGCGCCACTATTCGCACGTGATGGACTGCCACGGTGTTGCCCCGCCTGCGTTCTAGAGACATTCAGTAACAGTTTCAGTATTGGTCTTAAATTCCTTTTCTTTAACTTTACAGTCAAGGGACCGAGACGACCTTGGCTCTCTGCTGTGGTGTGATGGACGACTTTGAGATCGAGTCAACAAATCCATCACAAATATAAGTTCGCAGATTCTTGTAATGCTGCGCCGCCAGATAGAGAGCCTAGGGTTTTACAAATCCTGCTAAGCCTCATGAATGATTCCGAGAAAGAAAAATCAGCAAGAATGCGGAAAAAAAGAGACACACACACAATGCAGCTCATGACTTAAGGACTAATAAAAAAAAGGCTTGCACCTGTTCCCTGACGCACTCCACGTTGCCGGCACAGAATGCAGTGACGTCAGCCTTCACCGAGTACATACATGCCTCAGTCAATTAAGACAAGTCCCACATCTGCTGAGTCACAAGGCAAGAAAACAGAGGCGAGCGGAGGACCCAGAGACGGGCTGGAGACGGTGAGAGAAGGCGAGGTGGTGACTCGGCAAGCACAGCCACACACTTTCCTCTCCCTACCACAACCTTGCTCCTCGCTTCCAATATATTTTGTGAAAGTGGGCGGACGAGCAGCAGGTGAATCCATATCAAGTAAACCATAACCAAGGGGGGCAAGGCGGGAAAAAAAACGAGAGACAGAGACAGAAAAACGAAAATATGGAGCCGCCCTAGAGCCTCCCGCCACGCGACCCTCGACTGTAATAATACTTTTGTGTTAGTAAATCAGGTGTCTTTGTGTGTGTGTGTGTGTGTGTGTGTGGTGTGTGTGTGTGTGTGTGTGTGTGTGTGTGTGTGTGTGTGTGTGTGTGTATGTGCTTTTGTGGGCTGAAGGAGTATAGAGATAAGGATTTAAGAAGGAAATAGCACCTCATGTTTACCAGTCTTCCGAGATTTGATTCAGAATAAAGTGCTTTGGGGAAATTTGCATCATACTCTTACAATATTTCTCCTCACTATCATGCCCTTCCCGCTCGTCCTTACCGTGCTCATTATATTCATTACCACCGCCGCAGTCATCACCATCACCACCATCACCATCATCACCAGGGAATAATATTAACAGATACAACAATGGCGGTGGTATTTGGCGCGGCTCCCCACATTCCTGCCTCGGTAGGTCACGCCGCTCTGTGGGGTGGAGGTCGCCGCCCCCCACCCGCCGCCCCCACCCAAGTCTCCCCTTCCCTCTCTCTCTCCCCACTCACGTTGATTTTTTTCCCCCTCTCCCTCTCACTCCTGATTATTTCCTCACCCTCCCACTTGCCTTCCTCATCCCGTCACTCACAGCTTTTTTTCCCTTATTTGCACAAGTCTTTCAGCGGGAGGGTGCACACACATACACACATACATACACACTCACACTCACCTGCATCAAGTGTGTGTGTGTGTGTGTGTGTGTGTGTGTGTGTGTGTGTGTGTGTGTTAGAGAAATACATACTGTGGCACATAAATAACTTGTAATTAAAACTGGCCAAAACAAAGGGGGAATAAATAAGTAAATAAAAAAACAAAAGTACATTCTCTCTCTCTCTCTCTCTCTCTCTCTCTCTCTCTCTCTCTCTCTCCTCTCTCTCTCTCTCTCTCTCTCTCTCTCTCTCTCTCTCTCTCTCTCTCTGGGCCTTTCTTTCCCTTCTCAAAGCACGTGTTTCCTCTTTCCCTTGTGTGTTCTCATTTGCTTCCCCACAGTTCACCTGATTTCCACCGTTCGCCTCACCCCTTCCACTAATTTGAGCCCCCCTGTCCTTTTATTTTTCGAATTTAAGTCTTTCTGGCCTTAGAACACCTGCTCCCTCCCCTCACCTCCTCCTTTCCCCTGTGACCTCACCTGACCCCTCCCCTCGTGTGCTTGTTCCCTCCTTCTCTCTCCCTCGTTCTTACCCCCATTGTTTTTTTCCCCCTCTGCTAATGTTTGTGGATCCAGGATTACTTAGTTCTTTCTCCATTTTCCCCGTGGAAGCTTCCCGAAATAGCAGGATTTTTTTGCACGTTTTGTTATCCGGGTTAAATTTGCTTTGGCTCTATATTTTCCCTCACATGCGTCTGGTGTATATTTGGTCGCTTTTCTTTTTGGTGTTTTCGGGTGTTGTTGTTGTTGTTGTTGCTGTTGTTTTTCGCATCCTTCACTCGTCTGCTGGGGTTCGTCTTTCTGCGGTGTGTCACGAGAGGGTCGCTTGTGGTGAGTTTAATGAGTTCTTTGGGTCGTGATGTGGTGATTAGTGAGAAGTATACGAGTGGAGAAGGTGGCAGATGGAGTGGGCTGGGGGAGAGAGAGAGAGAGAGAGAGAGAGAGAGAGAGAGAGAGAGAGAGAGAGAGAGAGAGAGAGAGAGAGTGTGTGTTTGTGTGTGTGTGTGTGTGTGTGAGTTAAACTAGAACCACACGGCTGCAAAACTCGAAAATAACGCATTGTTGTTGCTGGTAGAGGTGGCAGCGGCAAGCAAGCACGCGTTGAGGTGTTCTGTGTGGCGCACTGCAGCAGATTTTTCCATCCTAGCATTTACAGCCGAGCCATCTGCCGCGCCGGAATCCGAATGCACCAGCTGACTCCGATTTCCACCTGCACCCGCGCGGTTATGAAGCTGCAGGGGCGGGGGAGGGCTCACGGGCACTCACGGGGAGCCTCTGGAAGATCAGACGTAATACAGTTGAGCAAGGGAGAAGTAAAGCCTGTTGGTGTCATTACGAACTTTGTCTCGGTGCAGCCAAGTGGTTGTTCTCGCTTTTCTAAAGAGCTTTTGACTTTCTGTTAGTTCCTATTGTAGTTTCTTTGTTCCATGCACTGAGCGTTTGGGTCTGTCTTGTTGAGTCTTTCTCCTCTTCTCTTTGCGTCGCTATTGGAGGGGCCTGTTGTACTCCGGCCCTGTGACCTCGTGTTGTCCTTTGCTTCTTGTCTTGAAGGGAGGGAAGTGCATTGTTCCGCCGTACAGAGGTGGGGAGCAGTGGTCCTTCTAGCGAAAAGTAACACAAAAAAAAGCTGTAGCACTCAAGGAGATGAAATAGGATGCTCTTCCGGGACAGACAAAAAGAGTTAAAGAGAAAGCGCAACGTCGCCCAAGCCTTGTGTGTGTGTGTGTGTGTGTGTGTGTGTGTGTGTGGGTGGGTGGGTGGGTGGCTGTGTATGTGTGTGTGTGTGTGTGCTGTCTCCTGGCGTGGGTAAAGGTGATGGGACCGTGGCGGGTGAGGGCAACACGCGTAACAAAATTAGCTACGTTTCTATACCCAGAGGAAAGAGAGAGGGGAAAATAAGCCCCTTGATTCCGTAAAATAGAGACAAATAGGACTAAAAATCTAATTGCCATGTCTCTTTCTATTCATGAGGCGAGTGGGAAAGGGAATATACTGTGTGTGTATATATATATATATATATATATATATATATATATATATATATATATATATATATATATATATATATATATATATATATATATATATATATATGCTCGTAATATATATATATTGGGAGAGAGAGAGAGAGAGAGAGAGAGAGAGAGAGAGAGAGAGAGAGAGAGAGAGAGAGAGAGAGAGAGAGAGAGAGAGAGAGAGAGAGAGAGCAATAATAAAACTACATATAAAAGAATTTCCGTGTATTAAGATTCCTTTTCATTGTGTGTGTATTTGTCTGTGTATCCGCCTGTCTTTCTAAATGCCTTTGACTCTGTGTGTTTGCATGTGCGCCTGTACAGACTACTGAGAATGCGGAGTAGGCAAACAGACAAACATACACACGATGAGGAAAATAATCCTGAACTTCAATTTCTTTCCCCATCCTTCCTATCCCTCGCCCCTCCACTCGCTGCCCCACAAAGGCCACACAACTAATAGCCTACCTCAACAGCTCGCCTGACCCTCTGAGCTGAATAAGCAAAGCCCTCCACGAAAAAGAAAACGCCCACAAATTATCTTCGGCGACTAATGGACAAATATACAAGTCTATTAGGTGCTGGTCCGTCTCTTGAGAAAAATTGGCTTAGGGTGAGAACGTCAGCACAAATTATCACTGAGTCTCAGCGTTTGTTCGACCCAGGAAGTGGAGGTCATTAGTGGGACTGAGTGAGTGTGGTAGGAATCCACTTAGTATTGCTCTGGGTAATGAAGGGATGGTGCCGGGGAGTCTTGGCTATGAGTACTTGTAATATTGCGTGGAGATGTAACATGACCCTCAGTGGTAAAAACAAAAAATGATAATAGATACCTAAAAAAAAAGTAAATAAGTAAATAAATAATTGAATAGACAAAAGAATAGATAATCAAAAAAATACGGTCATCTTTCATGTGGATCTCTCTCTCTCTCTCTCTCTCTCTCTCTCTCTCTCTCTCTCTCTCTCTCTCTCTCCTCTCTCTCTCTCTCTCTCACCAGACGGGAGTGTAAAAAAGCGACAGTTTGAGGAGGGCGTCTGATATCAAAGTGGTGGAACGAGATAAAGCCAGCGAATGTAGCACCTTCCTCTCTCCCTCGGCGTGCAGGAGAGTATGGGAGTAATTCGAGACGCACCACAGAGGAACAGGCACAGGCTTACAGAAATCCCTCCCTTCTTTGCCCTCCTATTTTCCCTCCTCCTCTTTGTCCCTCTTCTCTTCTTCTTCCTCCTCCTCATTCTTCTCAGGTTATCAGTACTGTGTAGGTCGTGGAGGGAGGAGGAGACGACCCAGAACGGTAGAGCTTAGTGGCAAGACCATCCTTAAATCTATTATATCTGGCTACTTACGCAGTTTTTTCTACTGTCTACGGATTTTTAGTCATTGATATACATATATTTTTTTAAGGTATTTTGTCTATTTGTACTAATATTGTTCAATTTGTATTTGTGTTGAACAGGTACCACTAAATTTCTGTACATGTTCACATTTTTCTTTGATATTTACGTGAAAACTAATGTGTTGTGTTTTCCTTTCGCCTCCCCCCCGTAGGTGAGTATCTGTGTTTTGCCGTCAACGAGATACAGGTATAATAAATAATAATAATAATAATAAACGGTTGTGTGTGTGTGTGTGTGTGTGTGTGTGTGTGTGTGTGTGTGTGTGTGTGTGTGTGTGTGTGTGGCGGCAGGCGTCTTGCAGGTCTCGAAGGTACAGAAACTCATCTTGTTTTATTGTTTACTGTTGACAAGGTGAGATTAGACTTTAAGGCGAGCTGAGATCTCACTCGCGTTTATGGATAATGGAGGAAGTTTGGGAGTTTAGTGAAATCCTTCCTCTTCCTCCTCCTCCTCCTTGTCCTCCTCCTCCTCCTCCTCCTCCTTTGCTCTGAAAATTCAATACTGGACTTTTTTTCCCCTTACTCCATCCTACTTTTTTCCCAACTGTTTCCATTCAGACATAACTCGAGGGAGGTGATGAGTGAAGAGAGCACTTATGTTTCACTGCCCTATCTCTCCACCAGGTAGTCAGTAAGTAGTAGCTCCTAAACAACCACACAAGGCTCTAAACATGTGTTACTGTTTGATTTCCTTATGTAATTGTATGTAATCGTCTATAATTACCCTCTTCTAATACATTAGGTTGAGACGCTGCCTGTAATTGCTTATCATGCTCCTTGGCCTTCACTTCACCCAGCCTCATCTTCCCCTGCCATTCTCCCCTGCCGCCTCCTGCCACCCAGCGTCTCCAGGGATCGCCTCTGAGCGCCCGGCATCATCTCGAGGCTTTATATATCACTGGTTGGGTCAGGAAGTCACAATTAGCCTCCATTAGAGTTGCTGGCCCCGATGCTCCTGGTTATATATGTGTGTTGGAGGGGGGAGGGGTAGGTGTGTGTGTGTGTGTGTGTGTGTGTGGTCATGCAAGACAGCACCTAAAAAAGTCATGTGAGTCAATTCACCTTCACCTAAAAAGCCCCTCAATCTCTGTCTCCTCCTTGTCTCCCTCCTCCTCCTCCTCCTCCTCCTCCTCCTCCTCCTCCTCCTCCTCCTCCTCCTCCTCCTCCTGCTGCTGCTGCTGCTGACGATGGAGTTATAAAAAAGTTTCCTCACTTTAAATCGTTTTTAATGGGACTCGACATTAACTGAGGCCTGAAGGTGAGGTGGGAACGAGGAGAGAGAGAAGCAGGAGTAGGAGGAGGAGGAGGAAGAGGAGGAGGAGGAGGAGGCGGCGGCGGCGCAGGAGGAGAAGCGGGAGAGATGAGTGTCAGAATTGGTGAAAAAGGTAAATAGAGTGAGGTAGGAGGAAGGGTATGTGAAGGGCAGGAGGGCTGTGAGGGGGACGAGGCTGTGTTGAAATTGAGAAGTGTTGAGGAGTCCGTCACAATTAATTGAGGTGCTTTGAAGGACAAAAGAGGACAGTGAGAGGGAAGAAAGGGGAGCCGCGAGGGACACACATACACTAAAGCGCCGGGAAATGTAACAAAGGAGCACGAATAAAAGATAGATAAATGAAGCGACACTGAATGACTTAGACTGGAGCAGGGAAGGGAAGGGAAGGGAAGAGCGGGGAAGGAAAACTGTACTCGTGAAATAAAACGAGGAAACGTGATACAAGTTAATGGGTAAATGGATCACTAGATTAACCGAAAGAATGATGATGCAGGTATCCAAATTGAAAGTTAATGAGGCAAATGGTGATGTAGTGGAGAGGAAAAAGAAGGGAGCTAGTCAGTGAAGTTACATACAACAATAATTCAAAGCTGCGTTAGTGTTACCGTATTTTTTCTCCCTCTGTTCTACGTGTTTTTTTTTTTCTTCTTAGCTTACTTTCATTCATCTTCACGAGACGAGTCGGAATACTTAACCTCAGCACCATTTGTTACTCTTTTTTTTTTTTTCCTGTACAGTCTTTCATTTTTCTCCGCCCCTTCTTCGCTCCCTTTTTTTTTCCTGTACAATCTTTCATTTTTCTCCGCCCCTTCTTCGCTCCCTTCTTCTCATTCGCCACGCTAGCTACCTGTACGTTCCATCTGTTTTTTTTCTGTTTCCCTACATCATATTTTTCTCCGTGTATCTCTTGTTTATATCCACCAACATTTTATTACCCACTTACTTTATTTAATGCCTTCAACTTTTACCTCATAATCTTCTCCTTCAACTACTTCATGTTTATTTTACACCATTTCCCACTCCTGTCCCTTCTGCTTCGTCACCTTGCCTTCGTCTTCCTCACTTTTATGACTCAGAACTCTCATCCCGTTTGCCACTTTCGTCTCCTGCTCCCTCTTTACTTCTCTCTGTCAGCCTCCATCCCTCCCCTCTCTTGCTTCTCTGTCACCCATCATCCCTCCCTCCCCTTCCTTGCCTGTCACCCTCTATCCCTCCCACCTCTCCCTTGCCTCTCTGCCACCCTCCATTTCTCCTTCCATTTCTTCTCGCCAGCCAGAAATTCATCTCTACCAACATCTCACGTCTGTTGAGGCCAAAATGCATATATACACAAGAAAAATCCCGCCTCGTAACTCGGCACTGACAGCATACGGCACCAGACTCAGACAAACACACTTGCTCGGTGATGGACGGAGTGGACGGCGAGGATAAGGGCCCGCCAGGACGCCCGCCACCTGTGTTGAGGCCCGCCGCTAGTTTGGTAAAGGGAGTGGTGGGTGAGAGTGGGGAAAGGACACTCCATGCACCCCTCTCCACACTCCACACTCACCTGGGCTGCTCATAACCCATCCACCAGCAGCCCACCCGCGGCCCACCTGTCAGTCCTATAGTGTTGAGTGTCTCGCCTGCCTCACTGTCTGTCTGTCTGTCTCTCTGTTTGTTGTCTTCATATTCTTTTTACATGTCTATTCACATTTTTCTCTCTGATTTTACGTGCAGTTTTCGGTTTTCTCTCTCTCTTTTTTTTTTTTAATGGTAGTTTGCTTATTTTTGTTCTGTTTATACTTGTTACTGTTTTCCGCGCCTCAGAGGATATCCACTTTCGTAAATTGACTATTTGTCGCTCTCTAAGAAAATTGCCTAATTCGGGTGAGGTTTCCTGGATGCATTTAGAAGATTTATGTTTCCTTTTCCTGATGTAGATGTTCGTTAAGTGTTCTTTGCTTCTTTGCGTTCTTTCGCGTCCTTTAATTGTTGTTTCCTGAGTGTCCAAACTTCCTTGATATTTAGTTATAAATATAAAGTGGAAACCAACATTTTATTTCCCTAACTCTCTCGGTCGCCAACCTCAGTACTTACCGCAGCGCTGGCCACACACCCACACACACACACGCATCACACTCACCTGCGGGGAAAAAAAGGAAAACACAACACGTAAATTTCAGAGAAGCCTGAATATATATACAAGAATTTAATATTTTTCGTCAAGATTTTTGAAGATGGAGGAAAAATATTCATCCATTCAGTGGTTTAAAAACACTCCCTAAAAAGTATCCATATTTATGACTAGAAACTGGGAAATAGATAAAGAAAAAGAAAGTGAAAAAACGAGGCACCAGATGTAAGCATTATTTTTTTTTCCCCTCTGAAGAGAAAGAAAACGTATGCACAGTATAAAAAAAAAAAAAAAAAACATGAAAAATACCCTTTCAAAAGTATGTATATTTATGAACAGATACAAATATTTCCTCTTTCCCATTCAAACACCATTCAGAAACCATACCAACAACAAAAAATGCTCAAGTACAAAGAGACAACATGAGTAGCGAGGACACCAGATGCGGCTCCTCCTTTGTTCATTCTCCACCCTTCTTCCCTGTCCCGCTCCCTTCTGACTCGCAACTCCCAGTCAGCCTCAGGGACGCAGATCTGGAGGCCGGGCGGGTAATGGAGAAAAAGCGGGTTCAGTCCAACTTAAACTGGTGAAGGTTCCAATAAATCCCTCCTGTGTGCTGGGCTGCTGTGTTGGTGGGTGGGTGGTTCTCCTGAGCTGCCATTACCGTTTGCTTCAGTGTTTCAGTCTTCCAGAACCCGAAAAGAAAAACGAAATTGAGAAATAATAAAACAGATAGGGAGAGAATTAAGAAGACCGAGATCGAATGAAAGTAGGAATGGCAACAATAATGAAGAAATGCGGGATACAGTAAAGGGTTTCAGTGAATTTTCATAAATGTAAAAGACTATAATTTGTCTTTCAGCCTTGCCATCCTTCTTCTCCCCCTTCTCCCGTCCATCTATCTCTTCCTCCCAGCTCTTCCTCCGGTTCTTCTTTCCTCCCTCCCTCTCTCCCTCCCTCCTAACCTCCCTCACCACATTCCTTCTTGCGGCTACTGTGCGGTCGAAAATGAAGGAAAAAGTTGTAATAATGTAGGTCAGTGAAGCTTTCTTGCAATATTTATACTCTCTCTCTCTCTCTCTCTCCTCTCTCTCTCTCCCTCTCTCTCTCTCTCTCTCTCTCTCTCGTCTCTCTCTCTCTCCTCTCTCTCTCTCTCTCTCCCTCTCCTCCTCTCTCTCTCTCTCTCTCTCTCCTTTCCTACAGCACTCATCCCTTACTTCTCTTGCTAAAAAGTAAATGAAAACAAAGTTACAACGATTGAGAACGGTCAGTGGTCTCTTATCGTTTGTAAATCTGGGCTATTAAAGGAAGCTGCACCGAGAGAGTGAGGAAGACTGCGAAATAACGAAATAGATGGAGAGATAATGAAACCGATCGCGAGATAATGAAAGTAGGAATGACAGTGAGGACGATAACGTTGAAAAAGCAGAGATAGAGAGAGAGAAAAAATGGAGACTGGTTGATGGTTAATGGTTGTAAGAGCCTCCTATTTGTCTGGCATTACTAGCGAGAGAGAGAGAGAGAGAGAGAGAGAGAGAGAGAGAGAGAGAGAGAGAGAGAGAGAGAGAGAGAGAGAGAGAGAGAGAGAGAGAGGAACTATTAAACTCTAAGAATCATCGTCAAACAAGAAAGCAAGAACAGTCACAGGACAAGAGAGGGAAGCGGACACCATAAAGATTGAATGAAAACGATTACGTCAATCTTTATGCCTTTGGGAATTCATGAACACTCCTCGGCACAGGCGTCACAAGGAAGGAGGTGAGGGCGACACTTTGAATGAGGAGAAGAAGAAGAAGAAGAAGAAGAAGAAAGAGGAAGAGGAGGAGAAGGATAAGGAGGTCAGAGGGAAGCCTTGAATCAGGAGAAGGAAGAGGAGGAGGATAAGAAGAAGTGAGAGGTCAGGAAGACCCGTTGAATCAGGGGAAGAAGGAAGAGGAGGAGGAGGAGGAGGATAAGAGGGTCAGAGAGACGCTTTGTATCAGAAGAAGAGGGAAGAGGAGGTGGAGGAGGAGGAGCAAGAGGAGGAGGAGGATAATGGGGTCAGATAGATGCTTTGAATAAGGAAGAGAAGGAAGAGGAGGAGGAGGAGAAGAAGAAGGGAGAGGTCAGGAAGACGCTTTGAATCAGAAGAAGAAAGAAGAGGATAAGTAGTCAGGGAGATGAATTAGGAGGAGGAGGAGGAGGAGGAGAAGGCAGTGACCGACACTTTGAATCATAGGGAGGAGAAGGAAGAAGAAGAAGAAGAAGAAGAAGAAGAAGAAGAAGAAGAAGAGAAGAGGGGGAGGAAGAGAAGTAAGGAATCAGAGAGACGCTTTGAATCAAAAGAAGAAAAAAAAAAGAAAGAGGAGGAGGAGTAGGGGATCAGAAAAAAAAAAAAAAACACTGGAGGAGGAGAAGGAAGAAGTGGAGTAGAAACAGGAGATCAGTGAGACGCTTTGAATCAGGAGGAGGAGGAGAAGAAGGAAGGGGAAGAGGGAGAGGAGTACCCCATCAGAGAAGAAGAAGAAGGAGAAGGAGGAGGAGGAGGGAGAGGAGTACCCATCAGAGAAGAAGGAGAAGGAGGGGGGAAACGAAGGCCCAGGGACGGTGGTCAGATTCAAGCTTCTACATCAAAGCAGGCACAATGGCAGTCTTCAGCAGGGCAGCATGTTCATGAGCCAATATAAAGTCAAGAGAAGTGGCGGCCGGCCGATTGGAGGATGCTGCCAGGATGTATCAGGTTCAAGGAGAGGCGGCGGCGGCGGGCGGGAAGGAAGAAAGAGAACAAGGACCCGTCGGTGCGTCTTGTAAGCCTCTCCCTGTAGCGTGTTAAAGAACGATGCTCAATAAACGTCGCAGTGGTGTGGAGGTCAATTCAATAAACCGTTCTCTTCCCTCCAAGGCGAGTTCTAAGGAATAGTCCACGTCAGGGGGAAAGGGACGTGGCTTCTCTTCCTCCCCCCTGCTCCTACTCCTTCTTCTCCTTCCTGGGGTGGCTGGTGTATCGTGAAATGGAAGCATGAGTGGGGGTTGTTTTTTGTACCTGTGGGTGTTTTTAGTATGAGTCTTTGATGATGTCAGGGAATGTTTTGTTTTTGAAAGGTCCTGTGTTAGTTGGGTGTAAGTAGTTACTGTGTGTGTGTGTGTGTGTGTGTGTGTGTGTGTGTGTGTGTGTGTGTGTGTCGCATTGTCCTTTACGTTAACTTCAAGAACACCTCAATAAAATAAAAGGAGACAACGTTAGAACCTTTTAATTTTGATAAGTAAAAACCGGTTTCATATTGCTTCCCCACCGTGCCTTTCTTTCCTCTGCCCTCTCTCCTCTCTCCCCCCTCCTCTCCCCCTCATTTCTCTCTCCTCTGTTCTCTCTCCTCTGTCCCTCCTCTCTCCCCATTCCTCGCTTTCCTCGCCCGTCGTTTTCTCCCTGCCCTTCTCGTCCCCTTTACTGTTTTGCTCTTTTCGCTTCCCCGCCTGTGGGTGCTCGGGTTCCTGGCCTTTATACAGCGCTACTATAATCCAACAGTAAGTGGCAACCTGCTGTCTCCACTCCCTCCCTCTCTTGCCATCCACTTGTCGTACTCCTTCTCCACCTGCCTCCTCCTCCTTCCTCCCCCTCCTCTCTCTCTCTCTCTCTCTCTCTCTCTCTCTCTCTCTCTCTCTCTCTCTCTCTCTCTCTCTCTCTCTCTCTCTCCCTTCCTCCAGTTTTTCTTTTCCTCCCTTCTCCAACTTATCTTCCCTCCTTACCGTCTTTAGGTTATCGCTGTCCCTTCATTCTCCTGTTCTCTTTCCCTTCGTCGGCTTTATCATTTTTTTTCTTTTACTACTTATTTCACTTTCTTTCTATTTCTATCTTGTTCTATTTTCTCTTTGTTATCTTCCGTGTTTTCATCCACCGCCCTCATTCTGTTCATTGCATTTGTTCCTCTAATTTCTTACCCTAGTTCTCTTTCTTTTATTTTTCACTTTGTCCTCTCTTTTGTCCACCTCTCGGCATCTGTCCTTCTCGTCCTCAACCCCAGCTTCCTATCCCTTCCTCCCGCACTGGCCAGGAGGCTGAGTGTGCCAAATCAAGTCAGTTAATAAATCAGACTTATCCTCGCGCGACACTAAGTCAGAGGAAGAGCTGCACATCATAACTAACCGAGGAACATCGCCCAGCTCACCCACATCTTCCAGCTCTCCCTGCTTTCCTAGTCCCTGGCCAAGGCGCAAAGGGACGGACAAAAGACCTCCTTCCACAACCATAAGCTCTTCCATATTCCGAGTTCGCCGCCGTGGAGCGTGACAAGACTACGTGACTCTTCGCCAAATGCTCCGCGACGGCCGCTTGCGCCTCAGAGATTTAGGGACATTCAACGAGGCGCGTGAGGGAATGAGGCTCATCTACGTTCAGGAACATCTCGCGTATGAACCCGCAAAGCACCACTTCGTTATCGTTCTCGTCGTCCTCTCCTTCCTCCTCCTCCTCCTTCTCCTCCTCCTTCTCCCCCTCTTCCTCCGCTTCCTCCTACTCCAGCCGTGCTCTTTCGACCGCTGGGTGAACGCCCCTCACCTCACCCTCACCTCGCCCTCACCTCACCCCCGCCTCTCCTCTGCTCTCCTCTGGCGGGTAAAAATCGCGACGGCCTCTCTGTGGGAAGCCTTTATGTCGGTCCATTGATAGGAACGAACGACTTGCGCTTACACCCCGGTAGGTTATCTGAAGGCGGGATGTGGAGAGAGAGAGAGAGAGAGAGAGAGAGAGAGAGAGAGAGAGAGAGAGAGAGAGAGAGAGAGAGAGAGAGAGAGAGAGAGAATTGCAGGAAGCCAGCTCTAGGTAATCCAGCTTGAGTCGGATACGCTTGGCTAAAGTCAGTTCGGCCTTAGTCAGACCAACTGATCAAGCAAGACGGTTTAATTTCGTTTGCATTACGAAAGGTTGAGGTACATTAGGTTTGCAAGGCGGCGTCTGACTGGCATGAGGGAAGAAGGCTGGTGTGTAACAGAGAGAGAGAGAGAGAGAGAGAGAGAGAGAGAGAGAGAGAGAGAGAGAGGGTTGGGGGGGCCATGATAGACTGTAAGTAGTAGCAGCAGGCAACGTCTTCACCCTGGCTCTCCTCCTCCTCCTCCTCCTCCTCCCCCCCCTCCTCCTCCTCTCCCCCCCAACCGCCTCTACTCTCCTCTCCTCTCCTTTCCCACGTCCACAACCTCGCCACGCTCCTTGAGTAATGCACGATGCTATTTAAAAGTCCAGCGTGTTTATTAAAGCCCACGTCGCGCGACTCAGTCCACCCGCCTTATGTTTTGCTGTTTAATATTCCTCTCCACGACGTGTGTCACTGCAGTCAGTCCTTTCATCATCATTATTAATATTATTATTATTGTTGTTGTTGTTGTTATTATTATTATCATTATTAGTAGTATATATTAGTATTATTTAATTTCTCGATTCCTGCCTCGTAGACTCGCACAATGGCTCCTCTGAGGGTCTTTGCCTTTGCAGATGAGAGATGATAAAGGCTGTAAAGATAAAAGCACGAAAGAAAATATGGTCCCTGAGAGAAGAAAGGGACGAAAAAAATAAAAGGCGAGGGAGACACTGGCGCACTGGCCGGTATGAAGGAAGGAAAAAAGAGAAAGGAATGATTCATAAAAGCAAATTCATGGAGACAGGATGTATGGAGATAATGGCAGGAAGACTTAAGAGGAAGGAAGAAGAAAAGTATAAATGTATGAACATGAACAGGTGGAGGAGGGTGTTCATCAAACACACACACACACACACACACACACACACACACACACAGAGAGAGAGAGAGAGAGAGACACACACACACACACACACACACAGAGAGAGAGAGAGAGAGAGAGAGAGAGAGAGAGAGAGAGAGAGAGAGAGAGAGAGAGAGAGAGAGAGAGAGAGAGAGAATGGGATGGCGTAGGGAGAGGATAGCCCAAGAAAGAAGCATTCAAAAATAAACACAGACACTCATAAAGTGACAGAGAAACAAAGAAGAAAAATAATTTAACGTAGGGAGATAAAGAGGAATAAGCTTTAAAAATAGACAAATATATAGTTATTCATATAAAAGAGACAGAAAACAAGAAAAACAAGTGGTAGAGAAGGAAAGAGAGACCAGCACTTAACTTAACGAAGATACACACATAAATACACATAGAAAGAAAACTTAAATAAAAAAAAATAAGCAACAGAAAGGAGGAAGCAGTAAATAATTATAAAAAGAGACAGACACGTACATAGAGATTAACAGAAAACAAAAACAAAGAATACAAAAGGAAGGAAATAATAAAAGAATAAGAAAAAGACATATGTATAAAGAGAATAACAGAAAACAAACAAAAATAATTCAGTAAGGAGAAAATAATAACGAATAAGAAAAGATACACGCGTAGGAAGTAACAGAAAACAAAAAACTAAGAATGCAAGAGAAAAAAAATAATGAAGAATAACAAGAGACAACATTCATAGAGGCAAAATAAAAATAAAAATAGAGAAAATACGAAGGAGAGAATAATAAAAGGACAACAGACACATACCTACATACATGGAGACAAAAAAAAAAACACAAACAAAAAACAAAACAAAACAAATAACAAAACATACAAAACGAAAAAAAAAAAAAAAAAAGCTAAACCAAACCAAACAAAATTCCCCTCTTAAAAGAAAAAAAAAATAATAATAAAGGACCAACCAGGAGATAAAACGATGAAAACACAAGCGGATCCCGAGCCAGATGCAAAACA
>NC_087155.1:33430055-33437555 GCF_035594125.1 Scylla paramamosain | reverse complement strand
TCTCTCTCTGAGCTCGTTACGTATGCCAGTACAGTATTAGAAGCGAGAGCGGCTGCACTATTTATTTCTCCTTCCCTCTCTGCCTCTCCCTCATGCGCCTCTCCCATTCATCATAATTTCACGATGAACTTCGAATAGCAATATGTTTTTTGTTGTAAGTTTATGTATGACTATGCTATACATCTTCCTTCCTTCCCCCCCGGCGCACACACACACACACACACACACACACACACACACACACACACACACACACACACACACACAGGGCCGCCTTATAGTGTGAACATCCTCGCTGGGTTAATGAACCATAAACTCACCCAGAACTCTGTGCTTAGGCTCATCATGCACGCTCTCGTAAAAACATGGCGGTGGGAATTTCTACAGCTTTTTATGAGTTGAGGCGGACGTGAGTGGCGGGAGGGGCGGGGCGCTGCCGGACCAGTGGACCCCCTCGCCGGAGAGCGGTGGGGCGCGACGGAGGGATCCGGTTCGGGGCGGTAAAGTGTCGGTACTGCACGGAAGCCTCGGCAAGGGTGTGAAGATTAGGGCCGCGGAGGTTTTGTGTGTGTGTGTGTGTGTGTGTGTGTGTGTGTGTGTGTGTGGGGCTAGACTGGGATGCGCTGGGCTGCGCTGGGTGTGCCCGGCGTCTAACCTTATCCTCCTCCTTCCCTCCCTCCCTGCCTCTCCTCGGGTCCGTCTCGGGGCACTGAACACGACCGCCTGATATCTGTCCTTTGACCTTACCTCCCCCCATCACTGCATGCACCCCGCCACCCCGCCCGCCTCCCCCTGTCTGCCTGCCTCGCATTATGGTAAAGGTGTCAGTAGGGAGTGTATCTACATGCCTGAGAGGAAACCCGATATGAGTGAAGACAGCGCGGCCACTAACAGAGGGCCGTCACGGCCTAGTGAGAGGCGCGGGCGTCTGGTGTCACGCATGATATTTCTGAAGGAGGAGCGGAGTGGACGTGCTTTTGCCGCAGGAGTTTTCTCAAAATTCACTTATATTATTGTTTTGGAGATCTAATGTATTCATATACATATATATATATATATATATATATATATATATATATATATATATATATATATATATATATATATATATATATATATATATATATATATATATATATAGGTATGCAGCGTATAGCATTAAAAGTATGTAGATAGGTTTGAAATGAAAATCACAAATGATTTGGACATAGATACATGCATGAATCTCTCTCATCGACAGGAATTTTTATTTTAAACGGCAATGAAATTATTTTCTTTTCGCATGAAAGTCTGTATTGATTTTATGATGCATAAAAGACGAGTAATCTGCCAACTGCATGGCAGGACATGAAGTATTTATGACACGATAAAAATGCAGATTATGACCCCGTTATGCACGAAGGAAGCCTGGCTTGCTGACGTGCACCAAATTGTATCAGTGTGAGTGTTGGCGCACAAGTGGTGCATATGATGCGCCGCGAGGCCTCGTCGTGGGAGGCCGGCAGCCGCGTGGGGTAATTGTCTACAGGCGGCGCGGCGGGGACTTGAGGAGGTGGCTTGGTGTGAGGGAGCTTTTCGTCTCGCGGCATGGGAGGTGGAAGGGCCGCACACAGCACTGGCACGCGCTTTTAACCCTCATTGCATTCATTACCCTCTTGGAATGACAAATAAGAAAACGGAAACAGTAGGCGAGCATCAAGTATTCCCTCATGGCGCGAGGTAAGCCTTTCTGAGTGTGAATGGCGCGCGGCAAATATGAGTGGAGTGCATGTAAACGCGATGTGGTTATGTAAATCAGCACTGCCAAGGTATACGAGTGGATGATTTATTCCCTGAACCACCTGACAGGAGCGAGGGAGGGAAGGGAGGGGAGTGAGTTGCGATAACCAGCCTCCAGCCTCAGCCTCGCCTCCGATGCCTGCCTCCCCCTGACTCATCCCACCACACCACCTTCCCATCAGCCTCATCTCGCCCATGACCGTTTCCTCCTGACTTGCCTCCCTCACCTGTGCCTGACTGCTCACACCTGCCTCTTTTCACTCACATCCCAACCTTATCTCTCCCTTACTTGCCTTTCTTTCCTCCCACATCATTTTTGCCTCCATCCCCTTACCTGTAGTATCTTTTTTCCCCTCCTCCTCCTCTTTCCTCTTCTCTCCCCTCTTCTCTCCTCTCTTCTTTCACCCACCGCAATATTTTTACTTTTCTCTCTTCTCCTTTACCAGTTTTCCCTTCCACTTCCTTCACCTCGCTCAACTTCCTCACCTTTATGCTCCCCTTCTCTTTTCCCTCCATTCCTCTCCCTTTCCACGCTCCATTCTTCCTCCCCTTCTAGAACAATTTTGCTTCCAACCTCCCTCCCTGCACTCAGTCTCGCTTCATCCTCCCTCATTCTCTTAGTGGATGTTTCCAAACTTACTTCTTTTCCTATGAGTGAAATGTACCTTTTGTTAGTGATATTTTTCCTTCATTAGCACACGACTTTCTCCTCCTCTTTCCCCTCCTCCTCCTCCTCCTCCTACTCCTCCTTCTCCTCCTCCTCTCTACCCGCAAGTGGAGGAGTTTCCAAAATGCGTGTTATGTTAACTAGCTTGTGTTAATTTCATGTTCTTATCAAAATTTTTACTTGTATTCTTAATTGCTAAGATGAAGATCAGGTTACTTTGTGAGCCTGAATAATTCTTTTAGTTGTTTTCTTACTAGATATTTAAATGTTGGTAATTTTTTGGAGTGGAAAATTTAAATAGGAATAATAGATACCAGAATTTGTTGGTGTCTAATGAGAGCTGTTTATTTTTTTTCCTTCCTCCACCTTTACATCTTAACTGAAAAAAAGTAGGTGAGAGAGAGAGAGAGAGAGAGAGAGAGAGAGAGAGAGAGAGAGAGAGAGAGAGAGAGAGAGAGAGAGAGAACAGACAGACAGACAGACAAAAGAGCAGGCAGCCAGAGAAAACGAAACAGACGAACAAAAAACAACATGTCAGGGGCACAACTAGCGAGAGAGAGAGAGAGAGAGAGAGAGAGAGAGAGAGAGAGAGAGAGAGAGAGAGAGAATATTCACGTTTCGCCGGTGTGGTTTGTCTCTGGCCGCGAGGAAGGCAGCGGCGAGGATCCTGTGGCGTGTTTGCTGCCTCCTCTGGGCGGCGCGGCACGTGAGGCAGCCAGCATGGTACTCTCCCTTGATTAGACATGACTGGCCCGTGTAATTATGCACTTTACATGGTCTTTGTGTATGTCTATCTGGCTAGTTCTCTCTCTCTCTCTCTCTCTCTCTCTCTCTCTCTCTCTCTCTCTCTCTCTCTCTCTCTCTCTCTCTCTCTCTCTCTCTCTCTCTGTGTGTGTGTGTGTGTGTGTGTGTGTGTGCGTCACTGGTACCCTCACCCCCAGGTCACCAATCTTCCTCGCTACTCGTCCGGAGAAAATTCTGACGCGGCGGCTCCTTCACCAATTAAGATGGTTTGCCATGTGTCGGGCGCCTCGACCCTCTTGTTTATCTGGACGTGATCTTCCTCCTATTCACCTCCCTCACCTGCCCGTCCTCTACTCCTCCCTCCCTCGCCCTACACCGTGTCTTCTTCCTGCTTTCTCTTCCCTTCTTCCTTCCTGCTTCCCTTCCTTGATTTCTCTTTCATCTCCTCCCTTCTTTCTTCCTACCTTCCCTTCTTTCTCTTTCAGCCCACAACATGTTTTCATACCTTCTCCCTTCTTCCTTCCTGCTTCTCCTTCTTCGTCTTTCACCCTGTAACCTTGTTCCTACTATCACTTGCTTTCTTTCTTCCCTCCTTCCTTCCCTCATTCTTTCTTTCCTGCTTCCTTTTTTGAGTATGTTTCTTATTGTATGCCTCATCATCCTGCCTTCTTTCCCTTCTTCCTTCTTGTTTTTTTTTTATCCTTATCTACTTCAGTTCCATTTTTCAACCAGTAGTACCTCCTCTCTTCCTTCTTCCTTCTTTTCCTTCCTACTTTCCTTACTGTTTCCCTTCCTCCTTCACTTCCTTACTCAGTGACCTGCGTTCTTTATATTTTTCCCTCCATTCCTTCTTCCTCAGTACTGTTTATGCCTTCCTTCCCTGCCTCCTTGCCTCCCACCCTCAATCAGTCACCCTTATTTCCTCACATAACCTTCCCTTCCTACCTCCCTCACGCAACCTCCTCATTCATCCTGTCTCTTTTCTCACCTTGCCTTCCAATCACGTAACTTCCTTCCTCTCTCTTTTTCTACTGATCCTTCTTGCCTTAAATATGCTCCTTCTCTCCTTCCTTCCTTCATCCCTTTCCCTTCCCTTCCTCCCTTCTCCCCTCCCTCGCCCCCCTCACCCTAGCGATCCCCACGTCACCCTGCAACACCCTAGGGCTTTCTGCCTCTGCTTTCCCCCTCATTATAGGACATAAACGACTCTGGTGGAGGTGCTGGAACGGATTACAGTCTCTCTCTCTCTCTCTCTCTCTCTCTCTCTCTCTCTCTCTCTCTCTCTCTCTCTCTCTCTCTCTCTCTCTCTCTCTCTCTCTCTCTCTCTCTCTCTCTCTCTCTCACCTTAAACCGCTGTCATTTGCTTTTACTATTCTTCCTCTTTCTCTCCCTTCTTTCTGTTCTCTTCCTCTTCTCCTACTTTCCTTCCTCCTCCTCCTCCTCCTCCTCCTCCTCCTCCTCCTCCTCCTCCTCCATTTCCGCTCCAGTACTACAAAAAGTCGCGGCTCCTCGTTCCTGCAATATACTGTTCACAATATGAGCCAGCCAGCCACCAGTCAACCCACCAACTTATCTGCCAGCCAGCCAGCCAGCCAGCCAGCCAGTCATTCAGCCACCCAGTCACCCAACCTGCCAGCCAATCAGACAGCCAGCCAGCTAACCAGACAGCCACCCAGCCAGCCAGCCAGCTAGCTAGCCAGCCCACCCAGCCAGCCAGCCAGCCAACCAGACAGCCAGCCAGATAGCCAGCCAGCCAGCCAGACAACCAGACATCGAGCTAGCCAGCCAGCCAGCCAGCCAGCCAACCAGACAGCCAGCCAGATACCCCAGCCAGCCAGCTAGTCAGCCAGTCAGCCAGCCAACCAACCAAACAGCCACCCAGATAGTCAGCCAGCCAGTCAGACAGCCAACCAGCCAGACTGCCAGCCAGCCAGCCAGCCAGACAGCCAGCTATACAGCCAGCCGGCCAGCCAGCCAAACCAGCCAGGCAACTAATCATCCAGCCAACCAGACGGCCACCCAGCCAGACAGATAGACAGCCACCTAGCCAGCCAGACAACCAACCAGCCAGACAGCCAGCCAACCAGACAGACAGACAGACAACCAGCCAACCAACCTGCCAGCCAGCCACTCAGCCAGTCGATCAACCATTCAATCAGTCCTCCAGTTATTTAATCAGCCAGCCAGTCAGAGAGCCGTCCATCCAACTAATCAACCAACCAGACAACCTAACCTAACAACCACAACCAAATACCTAGTTAGCCATCCAGACAGCCAACCAGCTAGTCATGTAGATATAGGTACGTACATGCAGACAGCTAGCCATCCAGACAGCCAACCAGCCAACCAGGGACCCAACCAGTGTGCTCGAATTTCATGCGTTAGTCAGCGTTGGTCGGCCACTTATTGCCCCACCGACCACTCCCTCCGCCGGGATGCGGGCTCGGCGGGGGGCCTGTGCTCCCCTGGACGTATTCAGCACGCTACTTGCCAACTGGAGAGTCTCGCCACCGAGGAACTTGTTGAGCGTAAGATTTCTTCTCTTACTAAATAGTGCTATTCATTATATGCTCGCCGCATGGGGCGCTCACTGCCGATGTTTACGACCAACTTACTTTTTGAAAAAAAAAAAAAAAAAAGTGATACGTAGTTTAGTCATATAAAGTTGCTCTGAGTGGCGAGCCTGTTTTTGTCTTCGACTTGTGAATCCTGTTCAGGAGACACTTTCTGAGCAATTGGACGCGCGGAACCTATCTAAAATATATCAAATAGAGTACGAGTCTGCTTCGTCTGTGGTTTTATATATATATATATATATATATATATATATATATATATATATATATATATATATATATATATATATATATATATATATATATATGATATTTATTTATTTATTCATTTGATTTATGATGCGTAAGCCGTTATCAGTGTGTGCAAATGTCAAGCATAAAGATTCATTACACATTCTGATTTTGTCGATTGGCTGCATTATTGGCTGTCCATGGCTAAATAAGAAGTTTAGCAATTAACGAGCATATCAAACGACTGTTCCTGACTTTCTGCACAAACAACACAACAATAATCCTATCACACAAAACACAGTCAAAATAAACACCCAGAGGGAGACACACCAGACTGAGGGAATAAGAATTAAAGGAAAATGTTTACATGATTCAATAATTGCAGACGTCACTTTGATAACGGGAACAGCAGAGGATTTACTGGAAATTCTCTCTGAGTTACACAAAGTCTCTTGAATTAGATCTAAAAATTAATAGAACCAATATATATATATATATATATATATATATATATATATATATATATATATATATATATATATATATATATATATATATATATATATATATATATATATATATATATATATATATATATATATATATATATATATATATATATATATATATATATATATAACGCATTTCATATTTCCTCGGAGAAGCTGGTGAATAAAACTAATTGTAAGAAAAATTTTAACAAAAACAAAGCAACAGTTGCAATGAATACAACAAACAATTATTCATTATAGCACGGACAGCATGTGTTAAGTATAAACATACCCTGAATGCAACATGTGCAATTACCGCCAACTTACGGAGAGGACTTGTGAATGTGAAACGTAAGAATCCAATTAAACCAATGTTAATACATTAAGAGTGTGTAAAGAATAAGATACCACTTGTGCATAACCATGAGAAGTAAGAGCAGATCAACAGAATAAAGTGGAAACCAATTTTAGAGTCTCTAGAAGTAATAAAGAAGCGAAAATGGAAATAGGAATGACGTGTGGTGGTTTGTGGAGTAAATAACAGATGGAGCTGACAGATTGGCCCCAAGATAGAGCATATGCAGCAGAGGGAGACGAGACAAGAGATGGGGAGATGATACTGGGGAGTCTGTAGGTAGCGCTTGTCATAGATTGGTGTTGAGGTATTACTCAAGGCAGACGTTGAATGAAGGAAGCTCTTGTTCAGCATCAGACCTTTAATGACTGATGATGCATTTGGAGAGAGAGAGAGAGAGAGAGAGAGAGAGAGAGAGAGAGAGAGAGAGAGAGAGAGAGAGAGAGAGAGAGAGAGAGAGAGAGAGTTAACAAATATATATGATACCGACTAAACATTAAACTCGATAAAAAAAAAAAGTATAATTATTGTCATGTCACAACACTAAGATTCATTAAAGTAGGCAGGTTAATTTTCAAATTTGACCCAGAAATAATTAATTCCTCTGCGTCCCGTCGCTGCACCGCAAGAGAAAACCGGGGGACGCATGTGTCACAC
>NC_087155.1:33420055-33425055 GCF_035594125.1 Scylla paramamosain | reverse complement strand
GTCGCCCCGGAGTGCCCTCTGCCGCCCCCCTCCTCCCTCCACCACCGCACGCGCCTGCCCACCTGCACTCACCTCTCCGGGAATGAAGAGAAACGCCCACCAGTAACCCTTCCTTGAAACTCGAGCCTTCCCACGCACAAGACGCACCAAAGCACATCCTCCCAGCATATAAGACACATCCCAGCACACTTGCTATAACTTTAAACTCCTAGCAGTACACAGCACGCACCACAGCACATCTTAAACACCTTCAAGCAGCACATGAGACGCACCCTAGCACACCTGACCACATAACACACACCCTGAAAACTTAATACCATGTAAGACGAAACCTATTTACTTATTAACATACAAGACGCAGCCCAGCACATATACCAACACACGAGACACACCCTAGCACATCTTCAAGCAGTGCACAAGGCGTATCATTTGCACTCCACGCCGCGGATGTTGTTGGGCGGGCTTGTGCTGAGCTGAGCCGCGTCCGTGAGCAGGTATCGCCTTGCAAATATATGTAGATTTTGTGCGATATATGTCCGGTACTCTGAGCATGGCGATGTGTGCTCAAAGGGTAAGCTGGTGCGAGGAGCAGCGATGTATTCTGCTTTCTCCCTTCCGTGCTTTTACTGAGAATTCGTCCATTACTGCAGCTCGTCCTTTGAATGGTTGCCTCACTGTATGCATGGAAGCCTCGCACTGCTCTACCCCGCCATCCGCTCCGTCAGATGCAGTGCTAAGCCACTCCCCAACTTGCTTTTCCTGCCGATTTGTTCCCCGTGACATTGCTACGAAATCCATCTTTTGTTTTAATGTTTCCCCCTTTGTATAGCACTGATTTACTGGGAAAGCCCCGTGTACCATTGTCTTGTTCGCCATCATCTCCTTCCTTAGGGTCTACAGTTCTTTATATCTTTCCCTAACAGTGATTATTAATGTTCAGTGTTTGAATGTTTCCTTTGGTGTTTACTGGAAGGTCAAATGTGCCGTTATTTAGTAAAATCTAGAAACCTCGTATTTCCAGTGTTTTGTGTTTTCTCGCAATTTTGAGTCCCTTGACCTACTGACTTCGCAAAACCTGACAGATTATAGATTCAGTTCAGAGTGTGTATGATTCCATTGGTGTTTATTGGAATGCCTCAGTGTGCCATTATTTAGTACAATCTAGTAACCTTCTCCACTTATATCCACTGTGCTTTGCGTTTTCTCTCAATTTCTTAAGATCTAAGCTGCTGACTTCTTACAAAACCTGGCGGTGTTTAGATGCTGTTCAGTGTTTGAATGCTTCCTTAGATATTTAATGGAAAGCCTCAACTTGCCATTATTTAGTAAAATCTAGTCACTTTCTCTACTTATTTCCACTTTGCTTAAGCCTTCTGATCTTCCGATTCTTTACAAAACCTGACAGTTTTTAGATTCAGTTCAGCGTTTGAAAGCTTCCTTCGGTGTTTACTGAGAAGTCATTATTTAGTAAAATCTAGTAACCTTCTCCACTTATTTCCACTGACTTTTGCGCTTTCTCTCAGCCTAAGTCCTTTGATCAAGTGACTCTTTACAAAGCCTGACAGTTTATAGATTCACAACAGATTAGAAGACTCGAGAGTGAAGGAAAACACTAAACGAAGTGGAAGTGCGATATCTCACTCGACTTCTGCCCACTGTTGCCCCTCGTCATACCCCTCGTCAGGTGAGCCAAGCCACGACTCTTCGCCTCTCCCTAACTCTCACTGGCACCGCGTCGTTCGTTGGCCGCACCACTATTTGTCATTTACATATCGAGTTACCTACTTATGCTACTTCTTTTTTTTTTTTTCCGTCCATGTGTTGTTTGTTTATTCGCGTCGTGTTTATCGAGTAGTTTAACAGCTGTTTGAATTTTCATTAGAGGCACCCGAGTTGATGTTCAGAGAGATTGCAAAGTGAGAAAGACAGAGAAAGGAGAGGATTGATGATTAATAGTCTTGGGAGGCGAAAAAGTGTAAATTATAATACAAAATAGATGACGCAGAAAATAAATATAAAAAAAAGCACTGAAGAAAGACGAACAAAATAGGGAAATAAGGGAGAAAGAGGAGAAAATGATAATAGAAAGTGGAGAAATGTAAAGTAAGGAAGGAATATGAAGGAAAAATAACAGAAAAAAAGGAAAAAAAACTATAGCAAGTACAGAACTGTAGAGTAGGAAAGACATTTAAAAAAAATAATAGAAAAAAAGAGAGTAAAGGAAAGCAGACACAGAACACACATGAAAAGAAGAACCATCAACCTAACAACACTTATCACAATATTTGGTGCTAAGGAAGCGCAATAAAGGTGGACGTTACTCTTCCAGAAGTCATTACAACACTTCTACTTTTTTGCCTACATGCATTTAGTGGAGTTCTTATGCTCGTGAAGTGGGCGAGTTTACGAGGTGGTTCTTATGCCGGGGTCGTGGTGGAGGGCAGCAGCTTGTCGCCCTCATGTTGACTGGCCTATTAGCGTGTAGCAGTAACTTCACCCGGTCTCACCTGTAGCGAATGTTGTGTTTATCGGGAGTCGGTTGCTTCGGGTCATTTTTGTGATCCAATATCGAGGCTGCCTGGTTTGGAGAGGGGTAGCAGGAGGAGGAGGAGGAGGACGAGGAGGAGAGGACTGGTTCTGCCTGTAGCCTTTATGGTGTGTGAGTGTATGTGTGTGTGTGTGTGTGTGTGTGTGTGTGTGTGTGTGTGTGTGTGTGTTTAGTACGTCTTCGCGGCAGTTGTACATGACACCACTATTGTCTCACCCTTACACCTTTGCCTCCCAACACACTCCTGACTCTCCACTGCCCGATGGCAATGATAATTCTTCTCTTACCATCTTCCGTAGCCTTCTGTGTCTCTTCCCTCCTACTGCTTTACTTTTATCACTTTTCTCCCTTGATTCTCTCATTTGCTACCCTTCCTCCTTTCATTCTCCTCCTTTCTCTTATCTCTTTTTCTCATTTACTTCCTTAACGTTATCACTTTCTCCTTTACCGTCATTATTTTCCCTTATCATCTCTCTCCTATTTCCATTTTCTTTCTTACCCATTAATTTTCTCCTTTCCTACCCGAGTTTTCCTCCATTATCTCACTTTCTCTCTTTTATATCCTTTTCCTCCCTTCACATTCCTTCCTCACCTTTCCTCGCCACTTGTTATCGAGTAGAGTTTTCATTTCTCTCGTCTAGCTTTGTCCCTCGCACCCCTGTCACCTCCGCTCTCTCTCACTCTTTCTCCTCAGGTCCCCGCGTCCATCAAGGGGTGGCGCTGGTGGTGGTGGTGGCGGTGGTGGTTGTGTCCACTGTGCAAACGCTATAACGTTGTATGCTTATTTTCGTCTGCTTCCTAATCCATTTTGCTCACACCCTAGTGCAAACGTCCGCCACCTTCATTCCTCTTCCTTGGTGTCCTCTTCCATTCCCTCTCCTCCCCTTCCTCTTCGCATTCTGTCCTCTTTACTTTTCGCTCTCTCTCTCTCTCTCTCTCTCTCTCTCTCTCTCATCTCTCTCTCTCTCTCTCTCTCTCTCTCTCTCTCTCTCTCTCTCTCTCTCTCTCTCTCTCTCCCTCTCTCTCTCTCTCTCTCTCTCTCTCCTCTCTCTCTCTCTCTCTCTCTCTCTCTCTCTCCTATTTTTATCCTCTCCTGCGAATTTCTATACTTTTGATTTTTCTTTTTTTTCTTTTCTTTTTCTGTTTTCTCGTATATTTGATTTGTTTTCTTCCCCTTGATAATTCGTATCTTCCAGTGAAGCTTCAATTACTTTTTCTTTTTCTTTCCACGTCATTTGTCTCCGCAATTTATCCTTTGCTTTCCTTCTTTTCTTGTTCTTTCTCGCCTGTTACTCCTTCCCTTGTCATTTTCATTTTATCGTTTTTTTTTTTATATATATATTTTCTTGTGTCACTACGTCTTCATTTATCTGACTGTCTCTCTGTATGTCTCCCTCTTTCTCGCTGTGCTTGCTGGTGTGTCTGTTGATCTCTGTGTGTATTCGCCTCTCTCTCTCTCTCTCTCTCTCTCTCTCTCTCTCTCTCTCTCTCTCTCTCTCTCTCTCTCTCTCTCTCTCTCTCTCTCTCTCTCTCTCTCTCTCTCTCTCTCTCTCTCTCTCTCTCTCTCTCTCTCTCTCTCTCTCTCATCCACCGCCTCCACCTTTCTTTTCTCATTATGACCTCAGGGAAGCGAGTGGGTGACTCTATGACGCCCAAGATAAGACTCGCATCTCCTTATAAATAGATTCTTTCTTATATTTTTCTTTTAATTCTTTCTTTTTTCTTGTTTTTTTTTTTCTCAACAGTGTGTTTGTACCTTTGTTGTGTGTGTGTGTGTGTGTGTGTGTGTGTGTGTGTGTGTGTGTGTTTTAAGATTGTTATCCCTTTTTTTTTATATTCTCTCTCTCTCTCTCTCTCTCTCTCTCTCTCTCTCTCTCTCTCTCTCTCTCTCTCTCTCTCTCTCTCTCTCTCTCTCTCTCTCTCTCTCTCTCTCTCTCTCTCTTCCCTGTTTACTTTTTTTCTTTTATATTCTATCTCCATTTCTACCACTACGTAAATCTTCCTCCTTCCCCTCTTCCTCCTCCTCCTCCTCCTCCTCCTCCTCCACCTCAGTTTCTTCTTTCACACACTTTCGTACTTTGCTCTTCTTATTCCTTGTGTTATCATCATGATTCACTACTTCTCCTCCTCCTCCTCCTAGCAGCAGGTGACCAGGAGCGCCTCCCAATAAATGACTGAAGTGGGATGGCGTCTCTCAGTGCACCGGTCCGAGCACGCCGAGACAGGTTAATTAGCGCCAGGTAGCCACGTCCACCTTGCCTTCACTCGACAAAAAATAGTGAAGACCGATAAAGACACAGGCAATTCTCTCTTTCTGTCTGTCTCTCTGTCTCTCTGTGTGTGTCTGTGTCTGAATCTGTGTGTGTGTGTGTGTGTGTGTGTGTGTGTCTGTGTGTGTGTGGTGTGTCAGTCTGTGTGTCAGTCTCTCTCTCTCTCTCTCTCTCTCTCTCTC
>NC_087155.1:33397555-33415055 GCF_035594125.1 Scylla paramamosain | reverse complement strand
ACCACCACCACCACCGCCACCACCACCGCCACGTCCTCTAGCATCCCTTTCACCTCTACATTCACCATAGCCACAGCCGCTGTCATCGCCACCACCTCCGCCACCACATTATCACATCAGCCTCTGCACCGCCTCTCCACCACTACAGCTTCACTCTCCATCACTATCACTCAGTCACCATAATT
The DNA here is from genome assembly GCF_035594125.1 of Scylla paramamosain. NCBI lineage: Eukaryota > Metazoa > Arthropoda > Malacostraca > Decapoda > Portunidae > Scylla > Scylla paramamosain. The sequence goes on along the minus strand of NC_087155.1, from coordinate 33,414,870 downwards.
CTACAGTCACCTCCAGCGTCATCACCACCATTCACCCACTCCACCATCTCTTCCATCACCATCATCATCATCACCATTACCATATTTACAATGCTGTCCTGCTACTCTGCTGCAAACATCTCCTCTACTGCCAACACTTTTTCCTCCACCTACTCTATTAACCAGGAATCAGGAAGGAAGGTGTTACTTAGCCCTCTCTCCCACATCTCCGCTCCTACTCTCCTCCCATCCCCGCGGCTTCTCCCTCCCTCCTTCCCTCCCTCCCACTCCGCCTCGATACATCACCCGCCACCAACATGTGCTCTGCTACACCCGGAAAAGTGTGTGCCTTGACTAAAGGGACGCGCTCGGCCGCCCTCGCCCTGCAGGTGGTCTATATCCTCTCCTGCCAACGCTCCGGACGCCGTGTTTCCCTGAAGGCCACGTGGAGGAAAGGCGCCGTCAACTTGCAATACCAGACAAGGACAACCAATAGTGCTCTACTTTTTATAGTAAGAGAATAATTTTAACACTCACTGCCGCTCCCCCAAGCACGTGTCGGTGGTGGGAGGACTCTTAGCGGCCGATTGAGAACTGGAAAACTTGCTCTCAACTATTTTTCTTTCTATTTGCTCTTGCCAGGGAGGTGTTCATCGCACATCGCCTCCGAGATATGAGTGGCAGTGGCTTGTTTTTAGCAGTGTGTCAAGACAGCACACTGTAAGCACTCGGGGAGATTTAGGAAGTAAGGAAAGAAGGGGAGGGCGAGAAAGGGAGGAGGAAAGGAAGGAGGGCTCACTAGATACAACGTGCACATTTTGTTATCATGCCGTCTCTCATACTCAGGTGTCAAACAATGGTTTCGCCGCGCCGCCGTCACAGCAGCCTGATTAACTCCATCTCGCTTCCCCCAGTTTAAAGTAATGCTATTTTGGTTCCGCGAGTTCATTTCTCTTCCTCTCTCGCTCACCGAATACGTATAATTTCCCGCCAGGCACGCGGAACGCATCTCTTTTTACGACTGAAACTCATAACACCTTACGCTGGAGCTGCATATTATTGTCATAATTTCTCACATAGCGAAGTGAAACTGTCAACCTTTATGAGTGTATTTAGGGAACTGTCAAAACTTTACTGGCTGTTTATCCAAATGTTATGACACACTTGAAGAAGGTAATATTTTCAAGCAAAACATCGTCTGAGAGGAGACATAACATGTCTGACATACGCAAACCCTCGACAAAGCAGAGGCAACAGCTGACCGGGATGGGTCGTGCCCCTCGCAGTCCACCGCCGCCAGACGATCACTCTTAAAGTTGTCGGGCCACGAACCGCGTTGGACGCCTCGCCGCCACCTAAAACCGCTCTCCCTTGCCGCTCTATTATATATATATATATATATATATATATATATATATATATATATATATATATATATATATATATATATATATATATGAGAGAGTCAGAGAGAGAGAGAGAGAGAGAGAGAGAGAGAGAGAGGTGGATCACACCGGCATTCAAAGAAGAGAGTTCAAATAAGCTGTGGAAGCGATGAATTAGGTCACTTGGTCAAGCACACACACACACACACACACACAGGTGACCCACTCGTCAGGGTCTTCGTGGCGCAGGGGCTTTAAGGCGAGGCAGCATTGCTTTATTAGCTAGACGCCGCCAACGTTCCGGGTGAGCGTGGCAGTGGTGGGGCGGGGAGGGGCGGATGAGAGGCGGGGGAGAAGTAAGGGGAGAGGGGGAGAGGGCGCGGCGTGGCTGGAGAGGAATATTTAATGCTCTCGTTCAGATATAAATTTCATCTGACGTTTCATATTAACTACGGAAAATCTGTAATTATTATATATACATTTTTCCTTCAAATTTTCATGACCGAACACATTTATTCTGATAATGGCCTTGTGTTATATATTGATATAACGAGTGGCTTAATTTTCTGGTCCGCGGAGATGAATAAATAGCGTATAGTCATCGTGAATTATTAAAATGTATGAAGCGGCTGCATGGGTAATGGTTATCCCGGGCGGCGATGAGTGCGGTGATAACAATGGGCCGAGTTGCGCCGCAGTGGGCCGAGCACCTCTCAGGCTCATAGACCAAGGATACAGAGGCGCGGACCGTGGCAAGGCACTCTTCACTGTAAACAAACACCCAAAACGCTGCTTACCTTACACAGGAACACTTGTATATTAAAATTATGCAAATGTAGCACAAGCAAAATCTCCAAGTAATATTCACATTATATACTCCCGGTAAGCATCCATAATTATCTGCCGCCCCTCCCACTGCGGCTTCTTCTGCTGCTGCGTCCGGGCCTGCAGATGTGCTTCGATAATCACTGGCGTAGGTGAGCGGCAGAGGCTCGTGTAGCAAATGTGATGGTGCACAAGTCTAATGGCCTAATGCCCGGAGCGCCTGGGCCGGGACGCAGTGCGGGTGAAGTCAGGCACAGCGGCAGTCATAAGAGACCGGAGATTTCCAATCCCATGCCAGGGATACGCACACACCGCCGCCATTCATTCCACTTACCTCCTGACACTCTGCAGTTTTTCATTATAAGAAGGTTAATTTCATATTCGCTAAATTTTGCCCGGTGCTTCTCGTTCAAATTATTCGCCGGGTGTACAAGGGGCGGCGAGGACGAGGGTGTGTTGGTGGCGTGGCCTTGGGTGCGTCCTGCAGGCTGCATGGAGGCTGGACGAGGGAGCCCCGTGAGGGTGGGGAATATTTGTTGCCAAACTTTGAAACCTTTACTGCCACCTGCGAAGAGTAATTTCCTTTTAAAATTCGCGTATTTCTTTCATCAGACCCGCAGGAACATTACAGTGAGATAAGGGCGAGTTTTACAGCTGCTTAAATCTACGTGGATCGATGTAAGTGCGTAAATTATGACTGGGGAAATATTTGCCTTTCATAAATTCTAACATGCTTGATAACGAAATTTATCCGAGTGCGGCTGGCTGGTGGCGGCGCGGCGGAGTGAGGTCAGAGGTGTTCCTTGACATTAATGAGGTCACCTGTTGCTGGGGACGACCCTTTAATCTCATCATAAATTACGCTTATTCCTCACACCCAATGGTACTCGACGCAGAGCTCGCCGCCCGCACCTCGCCGCCCGCACCTCGCCGCCCGCACCCTCCGCCGCACCCAAACCTCTTTTCAGCACACCCTCCCCCATCACCCCCGTCCCGGCACACCTGTCACCAAGCAGGTAAAAAACACTCCACTCAGGCCGCCAGTGGATCCGGTTCAGGGTGTGGATGTGTAGGGGGAAGAAAGTGTGAGACAGTGCGAGTAGATGTGCAGCAAAGGGCAGAAATATGTGGCTGAGGTGAGTGGACAGACGGCAGGAGGAGGAGGAGGAGGAGGAGGAGCGAGGAACTGTGAAGAGAGGACAAAGGAACACATGGTGAGGGGGTTGATGCACGGAGAGAGAGAGAGAGAGAGAGAGAGAGAGAGAGAGAGAGAGAGAGAGAGAGAGAGAGAGAGAGAGAGAGAGAGAGAGAGAGTCATATAATAAATACGCCAAATATCAAGACAGAAGATCGCTCAGAAAAAAAAATAGTTGTGCAAAACAGAAATACCACAAAAAATTTAATGACCTCCCTCCGTTGCTTACCCTCTCTCTCTCTCTCTCTCTCTCTCTCTCTCTCTCTCTCTCTCTCTCTCTCTCTCTCTCTCTCTCTCTCTCTCTCTCTCTCTCCTTCACCTCCACCTCCCCGAATTCCTGACCACACAAAAGACTCTGACCTAACCTCATCTTCCGCTCCCTGACCCCCTGACCACGTGACCTCCTGACCTTCATCGTCCGTGACTCCAGTAATCTGTGACCTTCACCTCTCCCTCTCTCCCTCCCTCTCCCTCTCTCTCTCTCTCTCTCTCTCTCTCTCTCTCTCTCTCTCTCTCTCTCTCTCTTTCTCTCTCTTGTGGGTAAATGTGGGACAAGATCCGGCTAAAAGTCCTGATATCGGGTCTCGTTTTCTGAGTAGGGTCGTGGGAGAGAGACAGTGAGGAACACAAAGGAAGGGCAAATATCAGAAGACTCGTTTTTTTTTTAAGTGTATGTGGGAAAGTACACTGTTTATGCTTAAGTAGAAGCTGTAAGGTAGTAAGTAAGGAGAGAGAAAGAGAGAGAGAGAGAGAGAGAGAGAGAGAGAGAGAGAGAGAGAGAGAGAGAGAGAGAGAGGAAAATAGTGACAGTGTTTTATGAATATGCATTATGAGTGAAGCTAGGAAAATCTCTCTCTCTCTCTCTCTCTCTCTCTCTCTCTCTCTCTCTCTCTCTCTCTCTCTCTCTCTCTCTCTCTCTCTCTCTCTCTCTCTCTCTCTCTCTCTCTCTCTCTCTCTCTCTCTCTCTCTTGATAGCATCACCATGGAAATAAATTTTGTTAATCCTCAGTTTTCATCTAAAAAAAAAATGAAAAAAAATCCAGTACAAAGGTTATTTATTTACTGCAAAAATAAAAACCTCACTTAGTTATCATGATTTGCAGTTTCTTTTAATGCCCTGTAGCTTTCGAAAACATTAACCTCAATATGATGCTGAATTAAGGGGAGCAATTAATTACGTTCATTGTTGTTGTTGTTGTTGTTGTTGTTGTTGTTGTTTTCTAAATCCTCATTGTTTGAATTAAAAAGTCAGTTCTTTTCTACAGTCCTGTCTTCAATTTTTCAGTAATAAGTGCACGGAAATTAATCGTATTGTGTATTATGAAAAAAAAGATGCTGTAGAAAATATGCTACAAAATATACGACTTTTGTGCTACAGAGAAATTAAAGTAATGTTCAGTGAATTAAAAGTGGAGGCAAGAGTGATATGGTACAGAGAAGGAGAGGAAAGAAATGGAAACGTGACTCTGAAATTAAAGTAAAAATGTCAACATTAACCCTATGAATACTAATAACATTTCTCATATTGTTTTTTTTTTCATTTCTCTAAGTAAATGTGCAAAATTTTACAAAGCAAGCACTAAAAAAAAAAAAAATAGACACTAAAGATCTGCAGTGCTCAGTCCCTCATGCTGTCAATTGTGTCTTTCAAAAAATATATTCTAAGTTTCCACCAGATCATTTCATCAAGTTGAGGAGACGTCATAGCTTTTGAAAATCCGATGTGGTGCAATACTGAAAGCTGAACAGTCTGTAAATATCCATGGCAGTGAGGAGGCCATTCACACACACACACACACACACACACACACACACACACACACACACACACACACACACACACACACACACACACACACACACACACACACACACACACACACACACTAAGGGACTGTTATACGAGTAAGTGCACGGCGACAAAATTAAGGTTCGTTGTCTATTAAGTCTGTTTTTCTCCTTCCCTGATGGCGTAGACAACAACAACAACACGAGTCCCTTATGTCAGTCCAGTGGTGCCTTATGACCTTATTGTCGCGACGCCATAAACCAATAAACTGTTCAGTCAAACAATCAATCTTGCGTCACTGAGTTAGCCTTTTTTTTTTTTGTGCCTAAGGTCACTTTTTAGTTTTTTATCGTAGTTTCAGGCCTGTATTTATTTGTTTGCCGTTTATTTATTTACCCATTATCTATTATCTTTATAACGTAGCTAATCAAAAGCCTTAGCCATTCTAGACCAGTGAGGTAATGATGGTTAGTCCCTCACTGTAACCTCGCAACGGACAAGACAACACAAGTGTAGCGCGCGGCCGGTGCGTGGCGCGAGGCAGCATCATTCCATCTTTTCTATATTCACCAGGGACCGTCACGTCTCGTCGTTGGCCCGGAAGAACGAAGAAGTGACGGCTAAACGGCTTCATTCTTGTTCTCTCAAGGCATCGGGGATCGAATTTAACGCTGAAACTCCTTCGTTAACTCGTATTTGGAAGCTTAATTAGCTGTTCCCGGTGAGGCAACAGCGGCGGCAGCACCTCGCCCGGCTTTTGTCTCCCTTTGAAGCCAGTCAGCACCGCCAGCCAGCTCATTAAATAATAGCGGTGGTGGTAGTTGTGGTAGTAGAAGAAGTAGTAGTAATGATAATAATGATAATAATGTTAATAATAGCAGTGTCCTCAGCGGCAATAGATATTAATCAAAGGGAACCACCATGTCTAGCCCGAACCAGCGGACCCGGCGGCCGGAACCGGTTACGGCGCCGCACCTGATCACGCGACCAACTTATTTATCCGTAAAGCAAAAATTATTCTTTCCTTATCTTTTTTTTTTTCCAAGTTATGTTGCAGATGACTTTTAACCTTTTCCCTCTCTCGTCGTAACTCATTTGTCTTGAAGGGGGCAGGGATGGAAAAAAGGTGGAGAAAAACTAGTGATTTGCAAGGGAAACAAAAAGGTGATTAATATTTAAACACGCGTACAATTTTATGAAGAAAGAAACTGAAAAACAGTTTCATCCTGAAAATTTTCATGTCAATACTAAGTCACTAATTTTGAAAGGGAAATAAAAGAAGACATAATATTTTCTTTAGTGAAACGAAAAAAATATTTAACTTCAGACACAATCATTTATTCAAAACAACAAAGTTTCGTCCTCAAAAAGAATTTCATCTCAATAGTAAATACCTATTTTTTGAGAGGAAAAAGAAAGAAAAGACCGATTTTTTCGAGAGGAGCGGAAAAATTTTTAATTCCAAACACATGCAAATTTATCCCAAGAAATTCATTTTATCCCAGAACTCTGTGAACGCCCACAACCAAGAAAATATACAAGGAAAATAAGTACCTCATTCCACATACACATACACACACAGAGAACTTTATCTAAAACTAAAACACAGAGAAAAGAAAAATCGTTTCAGCCCAAAAATCAGTGAACGCCTACTAACTAAACACACACACACAAAAAAAAAAATCTAGTATAGGATAATTACCCGAGACTAAAAGAGTGCGACTAATGTATTTTCTTTGACGTAGAAAAGCATGTGACTGCCGAAATTGCGGCGCACTAATATTAATTTCGCTTTGTATTAAATTTCGAGCCATCGTGAGCTGCTTGACGGAGGGAAGGGGGAGGGGGAGAGAGGAGGGAGGCCCGTGGCGCGGAGGAAAGGTAATTAATATCTGGCTCGACTACGGTACAAGTTCTTACAGAGAGAGAGAGAGAGAGAGAGAGAGAGAGAGAGAGAGAGAGAGAGAGAGAGAGAGAGAGAGAGAGAGAGAGAGAGAGAGAGAGAGATGGACAACATGTGGGTTATTAAACAAAGGGTGAAAGAAAATTTAAGAAGAGACAGTGATTTAGAGAGAGAGAGAGAGAGAGAGAGAGAGAGAGAGAGAGAGAGAGAGAGAGAGAGAGAGAGTAGAGAAGAAAAAGGGAACGGGGTAACGGACAAAAAGATTCTGAGATGGCAGGAAGGGGAGGAGATAGAGGCAGACACAAAGTGAACACTGCAAACTTTACGAGGAAAATTACTCGGGAAGGAGGGAAAACCTGGAAGAGAAGAAGAAGAAAAAGAAAAAAAAAGAAAAAATGGGGTAAGCTGAAATAAAAATAATAAACCAGAAGGAAAAGGGGGAATAAGATAAAAGAAAAAACAGAACAAAGAGGCAGGAAAAGAAGATGGGATAGGGAAAGTCGAGGAGAGAATGTAGGAGTAAGAAGAGTCGGAGGAGGAAGAAGAGAAAGATAGGAGGAGGAAAGCCACCGGATGGAAAGAGAGGGGAGGAACAAAAAGCGAGAAAAGGGAAACGCAGAGAGGCGGAAAATGGCTATACCTTCAGTTGATAATAAGAACAGAGAGGAAGAGGAAGGGGAAGAGTAGGAGGAGGAAGAGGAGGAAGAGGAGAAGGATGGAAATAGAGGAACATATGAAAAGAGATGGCAGAGAACCCCACACTGCAATGTTATATGTTACTGCTAACTAATTGTTGTACGGTGCTGTTATCTGCTGTTTTTTGGAGAGAGAGAGAGAGAGAGAGAGAGAGAGAGAGAGAGAGAGAGAGAGAGAGAGAGAGAGAGAGAGAGAGAGAGAGAGAGAATTCATTATATAAGAAAAAAAATGCTCCCTAACCAGTCGTACAACGAATAAAATAGTTGTGTTAGTAAAAAAAAGAAGCAACGTCCACTTTGAAACTCTTACTTTTTTTCTTTTCCTTTTTCCTAGGACTGATTATTTTATCAGTAAATAATTTCATGATAAATTTAATTCCTCTTCATGATTTCAGAATAACAATTTTTCTTTTTCCCTCTTTTCAGTTTCCCTTTGTTAGCCCATTCTCTGTTATTATATAGCTCTCATTAGTAGTTATTTCCTCTCCCTCTACTTTTTTTTTTTTTTTTCATTGTGTTTGTCTCATTTTATAACGTGATTAAGTAGTAAATAATTTCAGAGTAACTTTCATTACTGTTCATGATTTCGGAATAACTGTCTTCCCCTTCTCAGTTTATCTTCGTTAGCCGTTCCATGTTATTGTATAGCTTTTATTGACAGCTATCTTCTCTCTTTCTCGAGATTCCTTTTCCACTATTCCCTGTTGCAGTAAATGTCAAATTACCTGTTTTGTAATATATGGGATTGGAACATGTTAGCATAGACTTATCCCTCCCGTAAGCAAGTCGGTAAATCTTTGTTGAAGATGGGTATTAAACTAATTTTCCTCTATCTACTCCTCTTACTCCTGCTCTAACTCTTCCACTAATTGCCCTTACTCGTACCTGCCATACCCTCCCCGTGCATGCGTATCACTGCACCACTCATCACAAAACGCTGGCTGCCGGTTTTACCACTTAACCGATACCCATCTCTGTCTATCGGTACAGGCAAACGCCACCTCGCCCTGACCAGCGCTCCTCAACAATCCTTCCTTCAAACCACACCAAGGCAATGAGGAACGTTTGGATTTGATTTCGTGTGGTATTAAATTCAGAAATAATGTAGTTTTTTTCTTTCATTTTTTTTTATTTTCTTTCGTTCCTTGGTGTGTTCCTTCCAATTTCCTTTATTAGACGTTCAGGGCCCGGAGGTGAGCAGCAGCGTGGCCAGGCAGCGGCAGTAACGAGGCGCACGGCCATAGATGAGAGCCTTGGTGCCGGCCAGGGACGCTCGTTTTGCCTTGTTTTGCTTTTTAAGTCTAAATAATCAAGGACTGCAGTGCATACCCCTCCCCTGAGGCTAATTGTGTGTGTCACAGGAAGGTCACACTGCGAGAGGGAGAGAGAGAGAGAGAGAGAGAGAGAGAGAGAGAGAGAGAGAGAGAGAGAGAGAGAGAGAGAGAGAGAGAGAGGGCGGAAGATAAATTACCTAAACACATTTCATACTGATTCTCTTCACCACCGCTTTCCTCTTTGTTTTCCTCCCCTTTCATTTTTTCCAACCTTATTTTTTTCTTTCCTCCATCCCTCGACTAGACGGGCTTGTAGCTTGACTGACGAGACGGGGAGGGAAATGAAACGTGAAGACCGGCGCGTGAAGACCAAAGCCCCCCCAACACACACACACATACGAGCGGGAGGAGAGGAGAGGAGAGGAGAGCGGCACGATACCAGACAGAAACAGAGACAGACGTGAGGGAGAGGCGGGAGGACCCATAAGGAGGCGGGAAGATAATATCACAATCACAAACGAACCTTAATGGAGGGGAGCGAGTGATCCGTGGGCAGTTGGAGATGATATGGGGAAGGTGGGGGGAGAGGAGGGGAATGGAGGGCCGGTGGGTAAGGTGAGGTGAGGAGAGGGGAAAGACAGGAGAGGTTTGGAAGAATAGGAGATTCATAGGAGGTGAGATGGAGGGGGAAAATTAAAAGGTGAGGGTTAGAGAGAGAGAGAGAGAGAGAGAGAGAGCGGTGGGGGAGAGGAAGGTACAGGAAGGTGTTGGGGAGAGAATAGGTGCCAGGGTAGAAGGACGCGAGTGAGTGAGACAAGAGGTGCCTGATCCCCGCACCTCAGTATTCAGAAGGGAGGAAAACAAGGTGATTATGCGAGGCTGTTATGGTCCACGGCCTTTGAGTAATTGCTTGCAGAGAGAGAGAGAGAGAGAGAGAGAGAGAGAGAGAGAGAGAGAGAGAGAGAGAGAGAGAGAGAGAGAGAGAGAGAGAGAGAGAGAGGTGGGGGGAGGAAGTCAGAGTCGTACATTAATACAATAAGCAGCTGTGACTTAACTACACATCCGCAATCCATCTCATCCCCACGTACCTGCAAAAGAAAGAAAGAAATTATTAGCAATGTAAATTAACAAATAGTATGATATGTGTATTTACCGTCAGAGAGAGAGAGAGAGAGAGAGAGAGAGAGAGAGAGAGAGAGAGTGTGTGTGTGTGTGTGTGTGTGTGTGTGTGTGTGTGTGTGTGTACAGCATCAGTTCAATACTCATCAAGGTCATATAAACACATTACGCTTACACACACACACACACACACACACACACACACACACACACACACACACACAAACACAGGTGCCTCCATTCTGCGCACAATGACCCAGTCCCATCGGCGCCCCAGTAGTGAAAGAAGGACTTAGCACGGCTCACTAGTTTTCCCTGACCGTCTTCTTTCGTAGCCTCCGCTTAGGTAAACATCTTCCCTTCTTTCCTCTGTGGCGCTAAAATGTTTCCTCTATTTATACGCAGGCGCTTCTTTGCCTCGCTCCGTTCATCGATCACTGTGTGCGTCAGTCAGCCGGGTTAAAAATGCATTGGAAGTTGATCAGAAGGGAATTAGAAAAAGAAAGAAGGGGAAATATTATGTATAACGATGGATAAGTCTTAAAATATGTAAGACGACGGGAGAAAATATGTGAAAAGGAACGAAGGGAAGTTATTACACACACACACACACACACACACACACACACACACACACACACACACACACACACACACACACACACACACACACACACACACACACACACACACACAGAGAGAGAGAGAGAGAGAGAGAGAGAGAGAGAGAGAGAGAGAAACGCGGTGTGCGGTGTAGCATAAGCAGTGCAGCAAAGTCTCCTGAAACTGTTGTGAAGTCTTAGAGCATCCAGTCATTCTCTTGCCTTGCCAGCTCAGCATGCAGCACACCTCAGCACGCATCAGCACACCTCACACCTCAGCGTCTCTTCAGCATCCCTTTAGCATCCTTCAGCATCCTTTCAGCACTCCCTCAGCACACCTCAGCATCCCTTCTCCATCCTTTCAGCATATCCTCAGCAGTCCACCACCAACGCCCACACACACCCAGTCTTGCCCTCCCCTTCCATTCTCTGCACGGGGGGTCTCCACTACCCGTTGTGTTTACTTGAATAACTGTCTAACTTTCTTACTTGCTTTGCTTTTAATGTATACTGTGTTTCAATATATTTCCCGGCGAATTTCATTATTTTTTTTTCTTTGGCGTGTTTTAGGTTCATTCTCCTTCGTTTCTTCGATATTTGTTTCCTGTTGGTGGTATTTTTTTTTTTTTTTTTCATATTGTGTTGTGTTGAATATGAGTGCGTATGTGTGTCTTTTTTCTTGTTGTGGTTTTGATGTATGCATGAAAAAAATGATTGACCTTTCCTTATATAACTGTAATAGATTCTCTCTCTCTCTCTCTCTCTCTCTCTCTCTCTCTCTCTCTCTCTCTCTCTCTCTCTCTCTCTCTCTCTCTCTCTCTCTCTCTCTCTCTCTCTCTCTCTCTCTCTCTCTCTCTCTACGTACAAACACACGCACAGACACACACGCACTTTTCACCTCCTCTCTTTTGTTGTATCGCTAATAATTTTGCTTTGTGTTGCTATTACTGTCATTTTTGCCGCCGCGATTACTATCTATCTTCCATAATGATTTTCTTGCCTCCGCCGCCTCTTCCGTCTATTCTTATGCATCATTGCCTTTAATGATGCTCAGTATATCTTGCCTTACGCCTCATATTTCCTGCAAAGTCTTACTCACTAGGAACTTGCCCCGCGATTCTCCCCGATGCGAGACTGTATTATTCACGAACAGGAAATATACGGTTCGGAGTTTTAAAATGAATGTGAGTATACATACAACGTCTTCTTTCATTGTGTTTTGTGTTGCCTATAAGTTTGACGAGGGCGGCCTAATCTAATTTAGCATTACAAGACGTCTAACTTTACCAGCTGCTGAAGTTGTGAAGTTATTCGTACAAAGAAGCCTGAGGAAAGTTGAGTTGAGATAGCATGTACGTTGTAACAAGATGGGTTTTTATATGTTTCTCTCTCTCTCTCTCTCTCTCTCTCTCTCTCTCTCTCTCTCTCTCTCTCTCTCTCTCTCTCTCTCTCTCTCTCTCTCTCTCTCTCTCTCTCTCTCTCTCTCTCTCTCGTACTTATAGATGCAAATGACACCTCAGATGACTTCCTGGCACTTTTTTTTTTTACCTCCTTTCTCTCCCCATCCTTCCATCCTTCCCTCCATCCTTTACTCCACCCCTCCCTCCATCCCTCTCTTCCTCCTTTTCCTCTCTAAGGCTGAAGGAGTTCTTCCCTAACTCACCAAACACCTCTAATGGGAATTCAAATTTCCCTTCACACGCCAGCCATCTCTCAGTGCGCGTCATAAAGTAGGAACCTTACACGCCCCTATTTTGTGGTGCAAGTTTCCGTCACCGCTGTTGAGTCCTGAGAAGTGACGGAGCTGCTTGGCGCTGTGTGTTTGGAAAAGTAATATTTTGACAAGAATACGCCACTTCTCTTTCTTTCTTTTTCTCTCTTCCTCTCTTTCACTCTCTCTCTCTCTCTCTCTCTCTCTCTCTCTCTCTCTCTCTCTCTCTCTCTCTCTCTCTCTCTCTCTCTCTCTCTCTCTCTCTCTCTCTCTCTCTCTCTCTCTTTTTCTCTCACTTTCTGCTCTGCCTTGTATGGAAGTTCCCAATTATGGCGACGGAGGAGGAGTGAGGAGGAAGAGGAGGTAGAGGAGGATGATGACAACAATGACAACAGCTACCATAACAATGATAATAACAACAGAGGAAAGGAAAGAAATCAGAATGCCACTAATGCCTGATATAAAAAACATTTGAAGAAAGGAAGACTCATAAGGGTTAAAAAATAGTGATAAACAGTAAGAGGAAGATAGTCTAAGATATACCAAGCCTGAAGTATTAGAATTTTTCAAAGAACCTATGAATTCACGAAAAAAAATGGAAAAGAACGAAAAATAGAGAAAAATAAAGTCTACACGATTTTTTTTTTTTTTTTTTTACCCTTCCGTTCTTCATGTTTTGCTTTTCTGTGGTGGGATTCACTGCCGGGGATAATTAAGTGTGTGTGGGCATTAATTGCATGACCGGGCTGTCTGTCTGTCTGCTCCCCGCGTCTTTCCAGTTACTCGTCTGACATTTTGTGCTCTTAGTGGGGCTGTCAGGAGGCTGATAATGGCCACGTGTGTGTGTGTGTGTGTGTGTGTGTGTGTGTGTGTGTGTGTGTTGGCCCGTTGTTGTTGTTGTGTTTGTTGTTCCATGTCTTGTTCCCCCTTATGGTTATGCGTCATCGTATTTCCGTCTCTAATTTCACCTGTCGACCTGTTAATTAGCGAGTAACCTCTCCTATCTCCACCTGCCCCGACTCTCTCTCTCTCTCTCTCTCTCTCTCTCTCTCTCTCTCTCTCTCTCTCTCTCTCTCTCTCTCTCTCTCTGCACATATATGGCCAGGAGTTCTACGTATGATCGTGTGTACTTGTCTATACGTGTACCTGTCTTTTATGTGTATGTATATGTCGCTGTACATTCTGCTGGTGTGTGCTGGTGTGCGTATGTACGTATATATGCATGTGTGTACCTGCGTTCGTGTTTTACAGCATGATTTTTTTTTCCATCTAGAGGTCGCGAGTCAGTGTGTGTGTGTGTGTGTGTGTGTGTGTGTGTGTGTTCCAAAGAGTGCTTGACCCCTGGTTGCAGCGGCGTCACCTTACCGCGGACTAGCAGGCGGCGCGGCGCAACATGGGGCGGCGCAGTGTGGCGTGGCGTGGCTAGGCGCGGCGCGTACCCAGGTGGCGGCAAGCAGACTGGTGTCCAAGCCGCACCAATTAGATAGCGGCTGGCCCTTCTACCTCCCAATTACTCCGCCTCATTAAACAGTACTTGATAAACTTCCATGACTCGCCGCGTTATCCTGGGACTGCTGCAGTCGTCGGCACAAGATCAGTAACAGTCTGCACTTTCTTCCACTGTATGTTAAGTTTTCCCTCATTAACTCTTCTCATCTACTGACAGTCGGTAACAAAGCTTGACAATCTTGATTCTTAGCAGGTCAGAGGACTTGAGCTTGAGGAAAGACGGTAGAGTGGAAGTGAATGTGGTATTACTTGATTATTTATCATTATTGTACTTGCAAACACCACCTCACCGCCGCCGTCTGCGTCTGAGACTGCGTGTTCGTGTCTGTGCCAGGTCGGAATGCCGCGATGAACCTTACCCTGACCCCTCAATGCCCACGTCTTTAGAGAGAGAGAGAGATCCGCGAAGGTCGAATTAGTTGGCCGCCGTGGATAATTTGGATCGGGACGTGATAGGTCTTGGCGGATCAGGGGGGCGGAGGAGGAGGTAAAAAGAGGCGGTGATTACACAAGTTGTAGATCAGGGGATGATAGTTGTCTGCTGGCGGGTGGGTAGTGGGAAGGGTAGGGCTGGGGTGTAGGGAGAGAGAGAGAGAGAGAGAGAGAGAGAGAGAGAGAGAGAGAGAGAGAGAGAGGCTGGCTGTCGCGTCTCGGTGCATTTGGCGGTGTTGGTGAGACGGTGGTAGTGATGAACAAGGTAGTGGGTACTGTAACTGTGATCACTAGTGTGGTGCTTACGGTGGCGAGGCTCTCGATGCTGGTGATGGCGAGAAAGCTAGTGATTCTTACGATTTGACGCGATAAGAACTGTGCTTGACGCGGTGATGATGGTGGTGGTGGCGGCAGTGCTGGTGGCTGTAGAAGTGGATGCTGGTAGTGGTGACAGTCTTTCTGGGGAAGTTGGAGGTAGATTACGGGTGCCAATGGGAGGTTGGATGTTACTTAGTAGTGGTCAGGGCGGAGGACAGGTGGGTGGTGTTGCTTTGAGGATTGGGTAGGGGAGAAAAGATAGCAGGGGTGATGATGTAAGTAGTGGGTTAGGATGGAGAAGAAGGAGCATGAGAAGGAGTAGGAGAAGGAGGAGGGGGAGGGGAGAAGGAGGATGGAACAAGATCGAGAAGGTACATATCTGTTCCAGCTATTCTCGACACAAATAAAAACTGGTTATCGGATAATTTCGGACATTAATTACAGTTTAGAGAAAATAAGTGTTCTTTTTATCACCCGCCATTAAAGAACCGGCGCGAAGAAAAGTGGAGCCTTGTTTCTCTTACTTTTTATACTTGAACTCTGGTGGCGGTGGGGTGTTCTTTAGGGTAAGGCGTCTGGGGAGGGAGGGCGTCGGGCCTTCATTTAGCAGACTGGCGCCCTAAGATCCTTAACTAACTGCCAACTTCTCTCTAAGGCAAAAAGAAAAGTTTGAGACCGAGACTCTTGTTGATCAGGCTGACCCGGAATCTCCCAGACAGCCAAGGGAGGCTCTCGAATTTAACCAACTTTTCCTCTGACACCTTCAAGAGGAATTAAGCAGCTTCCAACTTTTCTCTGATGCCGTGAAGTGACCTGAAGGCCTCCGCAGGTGGTATCCCTCGCGCCCTCCAACTACGGCACTGCTCGGTGGGTGTGCTCGCCCGCCCGACGTCCGAGGTGAAGCGGCCGTGATGAGTGGCGGGACGGACACGATGTTGGCGAGGCGAGGAGACGAAGCACTCCACGGGTATAGTACGTACTAGTCGTGCCCATGTTGAGTCCTGCAGTAGACCGAGGTGGGGGTCGTGAAGGTGATCGGGTGGCGACGGTAGTGGTGATGTGTGTTTGCAGTGATAAGGTGATGATGGAGGCACGCAGGTAGTGTGTGCGTCGTAGTGGGAACTGGTGCGATATGTAGGGAACCCGTCCGTTGCGTGCTGTGTAAGCGGCACGAAGCCGTCAGTAAACAGCTTGAGGAGGATAATGCTTAATGCTTGTCGTCGGGGCGAAGGGCGGGTGAGCTAACGGAAAGCCAGCGTGTCCTTGTCGCCCTAGTTGTCAACAGCCTCCATAAAGGTGACCTCATTTCCCGGCCAGACAAATTTCCTGATTGCCTGCCTTGTTGTTACGGACGCGAGTCAGTGAGCTTGTTTGGCCTGATTGAAGAGACCTCCGGCTCATCTTTCCTTCACTCCCGCATTTCAAGGTCATCAAATGCACCCATCATTCCACATTTCCGCCGTGTTGATAGGCCAGTATAGTGACTCGTTTCCCTCACGCTCACCTCATGTTCAGCGCTGTTTTATGCATTTGTCCCCTGCCTGCTTGTTTGTGACCCAAGAGTGTTAACTTTAGTGGTTGTCAAGAGCTGCATAATTAACTTGTTTGTGTGGAGTGCTATTTTTTGACGTGTGCAAATTGTTAATTGGCATTTGTTTGGGCCCATCACGGAGCTTCACAATCCGCCCACGCCACCGCAAACTCTGGTCCAGCGAAATTGTGAACTTTATAAACGAAAACCGTAACATGGAGTCCATTCTGAGTTGAGATAATTGATTCATGAATAACATTAGCAGCTGTTCGTTCGGGGCAGCACCAAATATTTCCCCCTGAATTGTTCGTCCGAATTCTGAGGCAGTCAATACTTCCTGAATTTCGCTTCATTGACCTGCGTGGAATGGAAACAGGGAGAATGAGAGTGAAAAGATGGAAACAGTGAGAGAGTGAGAGGGTGAGAGTGAAAAGATTGAAACAGTGAGAGAGTGAGAGGGTGAGAGTGAAAAAAAAACTGGAACAGAAAGTGAGAGAGTGGAAAAGATTGGAACAGCGAGAGTGAGGGAGTGAAAATATTGGAGCACGGTGTGTGAGAGAGTGAAAACATTGGAATAGCTAGAGTGGGGGAATGAGAGTGAAAAGATTAGAACAGCGAGAGTGAGTGATAGACAGGCTAGAGTAAGAAATAGAGTGAAAAGATTGGAATGCTTAGAATGAGTGATGGAACGGCCAGAGTGATGAGAGTGAGAGAATGGAAAAGCTTGGATACGATTAAAGTGAGATTGAAAGGATGAAAAAATTAGAACGCCTATAGAGACAGTCAACAATAGAGTGAACAGCTGCAATGAGAGAGTTTGGTTAGGTTAGGTAGGTTGGGAGTGATGAAAAAAATAATTGCTAGGGTGAGAGAGTGAAAAAATTCGAACAACTAAAGAGAGAGGGAGAATGAGAGTGTGAATAGATTACAACAGCTGGAATGAGAGAGAGAGAGAGAGAGAGAGAGAGAGAGAGAGAGAGAGAGAGAGAGAGAGAGAGAGAGAGAGAGATAGTGAAAATGTTGAAACGATTAGAGTGAAAGTGACAAA
>NC_087155.1:33387555-33395055 GCF_035594125.1 Scylla paramamosain | reverse complement strand
CATATGGTGATAAACTCCTGGATCACGCCTCGCCCGGTGTTTTGGCATCGACCGCACAACACCCAGCCTCCCGCCAGACCAGTCAGACACTTATCACACACCTCGGCTGTACCCTATAGACACCAGCCAGCCCACCCAGCTGCTACCCATCCACCCCTTTTTTTTCCCCAGTCACTCCCTCCATGCACCTGTTCGCCAGACCACCGCTGGGTTAAGGCTGGGCGGTCAAGGTGAGGCCCTGCGTGTTTCCTCTCACCACCTGGCAGTCACTGGGTTTTCTCCTTCGTCATCGTGAGGCCAAGGAGGGTGTCGGGAAGCAGCGGCCGTCAGTCACCCTCCTCTCGCCTCCGGCTACTCACTGGCGTTGTTTATGTGGGCGTTGGGAAAGCGGTCATCTCTGTGGCATCTTTTATGGAGCGGGAATGCACGTTTCGCCACTTCTGTCAAGCCGAGCGTGAAATGTGCCAATAAAGAGTAGGAAAGAAGAGGACATTATTTCTCCACAATGGGCTGCCGGGCAAGGCCACTGATCAGCTCACCTGCCTACACGTACTTGCTACTATTGGCCTCGATATGTACTTCACTTTCTTGTTCCAACTTTTTTTCAGTCTTTTTCTCGTCTCCTTCCGCACGGGCCGTAGCAGAAACTCTCTAATTGGTGCTCCGGGTTGGCTCCTCTCCAAGATGCAGGTCGTGGTGAGGGCACGGGGAGAGGGAGGGGCAGGGAAGCCTCACTGAACGGAAGGAGGAGGGGGAGGAGGAATGAGAGGAGGGACAACGGCATGTAAATCAGCCCCATTCATCGTCCGGCGTCGCATCACCGGCTGACTGATGAATGAATTAGTCCTCACACAGATGCACCACAGCGCTGTCCCCTGTGTCGCAGCGCCGCGCCTCTGACGAGCAGCTTCACCCACGACAAACAGCGATGTCGGGCTCGCCTCCCTGCCCTCCTCTGTTTACTCTAGCCAGGGAGTTACGACGCTGACGGCAAACAGTGGCGGGGAAAAGCTTTCTGCAGTCTGTGCTTGTGCGGCGAGGAGAGGGAGGTGGGATTAGCTAGCTGGAGTGAGAGTAGCAGGAGTGGTAATTGTGCATATATACGCTTACTTAACTTATAATATGCTTACACTGCGATACTTACTTTGTACTGTGTGTATGTGTGTGTGTGTGTGTGTGTGTGTGTGTGTGTGTGTGTGTGTGTGTGTGTGTGTGTGTCTGTGTGTGTTTGATATAATTACTATTGATTACCCTCCTTTTTCTCAGTATTATTATTATCATTTTACACCAGAGCTATTCTTGACTTCATCATCAATCACAGGCGGGCGAAGGGACGATCAATGCGGCGGAAACTCACTATAGGAAGAGATGACAACCTGCAATTAATATCCCCGTCCGAATGTAGGAGAGAGGATTCTTAGAGCGTGGGGACTGCTTGGCGTTTGGTGAACCCGTGTGGTGTGTGTATGTGTGTGTGTGTGTGTGTGTGTGTGTGTGTGTGTGTGTGTGTGTAGGCGTGCGGGCGTGTCTCCAAGCATCCCAATATGATGCTAGCCATTGGAAACCTTACATGCTAAATCCAGGAGTGAAAGATAAACGATATTCCATTAAAATTATTGAAGGAGAGGTTGTTGCATAGATGCCCGTAGCGTATCTATTAGACCAGAACGAGAGATTAATTTTGCCGCAGTTTAATGTCTTGGAGAAAAACGAGAGAACTATAGTTTTGCTGCTTCTCTCCTCTCGTGCATGAATATAAAAACAGGTAAGCAAACACTGAGGATCTGAATTTCCCGTTTGGATACTTTCTGATGCTCCAACCTGACTTTTGCCTGACGTGCTTTTTTTTCTTTTTTTCTTTTTCTTTTTTTTTTTTTATCGGAAAAATGTTCAGCAAGGATAAACGGAACAGGAGTCAGTGACCGTAGCGAAGGGAGAAGTTTATAGCGAGAGTTTACATTATCGAGGTGACTGAGATTAAGTGAAAAAATTGTGTTTTCGATGATGATGATGATGATGATGATGATGAATAACAACATCTTCAAGAACAACAACAAAAACAAACAACACAAAACAACAACAACAACAACAACAACAAACAACAACAACAACAACAAGTTTACATGTTTTAATACCTCACCTTGTTTACACCTGCGAGTGAAGCACACACATACACACACACACACACACACACACACACACACACACCACACACACACACACACACACACACACACACCACACACACACACACACACACACACACACACACACACACACACACGCACACACACACACAGGACAATACCATTACCACCCTTCACTAACAGCCAGAAAGGAAGAAAAGAAGGAAAGACTCATAGCACCACGTAACTCCTTCCTAAATCAACAAAGGCCACAATAGCATCAAACCAGACAAATGTAGCAATCCTCTACGGTCCTGGCATCAAGCAAATCAGTAACAGCAGCAGCACACACAGGGACAATGGAGTCACTAACAGTAAGCACCAAAACAACATATGCATGCCAAGGTAGCCAGACCAAGTTACTCCGGACGTGTTTGTTGTGTGCTGTGATGAACCGCACCGTGTCAACAGCGCCCCGCCCCGACCTTTCACCACCGCACACACGCACACGCACACACGCACACGCACAGAGGAGTGTTTCGCCAGTTTATTCCGTTCCGCAAACACGCACCGATACCATTACGGCGGTGTTTGCTGTGCCTCCTCCCTTTTTTTCTGTGTGGTTTAATTTTTTTTTTTTTTTTTTCCGCGGTCAACCGGTAAACCCGAACCGAAGGGACTGCCTGGTAAAGTAAACACGGGCGCTGCTGATTACGGTACCTGCTGTCCGTAGTTGTTTATGGTGGTTTTGTGTGTGTGTGTGTGTGTGTATGTGTGTGTGTGTGTGTGTGTGTGTGTGTGTGTGTGTGTGTGTGTGTGTGTGTGTGTGTGTGTGTGTGTGTGTGTGTGTGTCCTGTACGTGCACGCGTAGCTACGTTAATTGACGCACTCATGGACTCACAGGAACACACTCACGCACGCACGCACATACTCATACGTATGATTTAAGTTGTTGTTGTTGTGGAAAGTAATCTTCCATTTCATGCAATATTGATGTCCCCTATGACTGCAAATCCATGACATAAAGCAGAGTACCTGGCTCTCTCACACACACACACACACACACACACACACACACACACACACACACACACGGGATGCATTGTGTGTGCGTGGGGAATCTCGTAACAAAGGGAAGGCTCTTAAGGAACGTGGGGCACACATCACAGAGCGACCCAGACACACCGCCAGGCCAGAGAGACGAGGACAGCTTACTCTCGCTTTACTTACTTCCCAGGCGGACGGAGAAGCGACCTCTGAACAAGTCATAGGTGCGCTTGTCCTGCTCGTCCTTATCTCTATTTTATCTGTTTTCCTTGCGCTGTGACGTCTTCCAGCAGTAGTAGTAGTAGTAGTAG
Source organism: Scylla paramamosain (assembly GCF_035594125.1). Lineage (NCBI taxonomy): Eukaryota > Metazoa > Arthropoda > Malacostraca > Decapoda > Portunidae > Scylla > Scylla paramamosain. Next base: position 33,391,571 of record NC_087155.1, on the reverse strand, counting down.
TAGCAGTGGTGGTTGTGGTGGTGATGGTGGTGGTGTAGCGTGTTTGTGTGTGTGCAGTGATGAGAAAGGATACAAATTCGATGAGATAGTTTTCAAGGACGCCGGCACCATTTCCATTATTGTTATTTTTTTTTTTCTTTTTTTTTTTTTTTTGCTGCGAGTCATGCAGATGGGACCCGCGGCAAGGCAAGACATGTTTTGCTGAGAGAAAAATTCTGATGACACTTTGCAGAGAGTGAGAAGCAATAATTATTTTCCATTTGTTCTCCCTTGATTGCTCTTCCATCTCCTCCTCCTCCTCCTCCTCCTCCTCCTCCTCCTCCTCCTCCTCCGCCTTTATCACAAACAGGGTCAGGAGATCAAGCTGCTTTTTTCGTTCTTCCTTTGTGTAACTTAGTGCTCCATCCTCCTCCTCCTCCTTCTCTTCTTTCTCCTCCTCCTCCTCCTCCTCCTCCTCCTCCTCCTCCTCTCTCCTCCTCCTCTCAAAGCTGACCACATTAACCCCTCAAGAGACTCCTGCGTTGAAAGTTTTTTGTCCCAACTTAAGTGGTGTCGTAAACTTACACTTGCGCTTTTCTTTCTTAAGTGTTGGTGATAAAGTACGTATACTCTCCTCGTCTCGTCAGCGTCTCCTCGATATGTTCGGCTTCAAGTGGCTCGGGTGCATCCTGTCCTGTCTCGAGAGCTGAAGCAACACGGGACTATGTAGGTAGACACTCTTAGTCTCTGCGCCAGTGTGTGTGTGTGTGTGTGTGTGTGTGTGCGTAAACAAAGTAACGTCCCACTCACTCATAAACACACACACACACACACACACAGGCGCAGAGAGAGAGAGAGAGAGAGAGAGAGAGAGAGAGAGAGAGGAGAGAGAGAGAGAGAGAGAGATGAGAGAGAGAGAGAGTAAAATAATAAACTCTTGGACGTTTCTTTCCGAGTGTGTTTGTTTATTCCACGATGGTTGGGTGCCACTGCTGTATGAATGTTGCAGATGGGTGAGTGCAAGAAGAGAAGGAGGACAAGAAGAAGGAGCAGGAAGAAGAGAGAAGAAGAAGAAGAGGAGCTTGTCTGCGTTTGTTACAGCGGTCTTCTCTTCGTGTCTAAGGTTTATTGCTCTCCCACTCGTTTGCAACACATTTAACTCTCCGGGTAAAAGTCTCGCCGTGGCTTTGCGTCTGCGTGAATAGAAGGGCGAGTGCTGCTTGTCAGATGGCTGATGGATGGGCTGACGTATGAGTGCCATTTCGTGCTACTGTTAACGGCTCGTTTTTCCAAGTGATGATATTGATGATTGTGATGTGCGCTCTTGCCTATCTGTCTCTCTCTCTCTCTCTTTCTTTGGCCATGCTCGTAAGGTTAAACTGTTTACCTCCGCTACCTTCGCTGCCTGTCACTGTGTCACTCCTACTCGCTGTGTGGTTGGCAGTGAGGTTGTGTCGTGGTATATAATGTAACGTGATGCAGAGAGGTTACGGGTTATTCTATCGAAGCCTCAAATATTTTCCGTCCCACCACACCGCTGGAAATGGAGTCTACGCAACGCTATGGTCGGTTAGTTTTCGTGCTTGATGAAGGTTAATTTCCTCCCCCTCCAAAAAAAAGTCGTCAGGTGAGGTCAGGCAACACCTCCCCCCAGCCTAGTTCGGAGGTAATGTTGTGTGAACCTTCCATAAATTCACTTTTTGATACACCACTTCTCAGGGTCCGACCTACTCCCCGGAGAGCAGCGAGAGGCGGAGGCCAGACGTCAGCCTCACGCACCGGCCAATTTTCCCACGTTTTGATGCAGATGTTGGGCGCGAGCTCTTCTTGCAATTCGTCTCGCTCTGACTTCTTTTCCTCCTCTTTCCTCGCTCCTCGCCTCGCCTTTACTTCGCCTCACCCCATGCATCTGTCTCGCCCCTCGCTGGTCACTAAGGTCTCTTCCCACCACTGCAGAGGAAAGAAGCTTTGCATAACAATGAGTAAAGTAGATAAAAGCGTAAAATTCTAAAGTTCACTCTGTCAAAAATACTTCCGCGCTTTTATTTTCATGACGACATTTGCTACAAGAATGAGATGAACTTGGTTTGGTGCGGTGGGGAGTTTGCGAGTATTCTTGTGAACATAAGATTTGCATCGCTACCATGTTTCTGTAAATACGTATTAAAAAGAATAAATAAATAAATAAAAACGTGTTGTGCAAAGCGTATCATGATAAAGATGTTTTCATGTCTTACTGAGATCTGGCGCAAAGTTGACTGGGCTGGATGGAGCTGAGAAGTAAGTGGCAGCGAGGAGAGGAGGATGGGGAAGGCAGGGTGGGACAGGGTAGGCAGCAGAAACAGAGCAGAGCGGGTGGTGGCAAGAGCAGAGAGAGGAGTGATGCTGCTGCCACCCGACAACAAAGTGAGATGAAAGATAGCACCCTCGGGTTATTACTAAATATCCGAGAGACCAAACTGCGCATAAAACTTCGGGATAAACTTCAATTCGAGCTGGGAGGAAGTGAGGTAATTGTGTTTTCCAGAGCCATTTATCACCCCGGACCAGAAGGGCGCAACACCACCGACTCCCAACGGCGCGACTCAAGTTGCCGCCACGCGTGAGAGTCGCATTAAAACTTTAAATTAATTATCAGGTAGATAGAGAGAAAAAAATATTTGAGTGCCCCAGAGAACATGATTTTGCAAAAGGTGACTCTTTGATGCAGAGTCACGACAAACTGGTGCTAGGAGGAGAGAGAGAGAGAGAGAGAGAGAGAGAGAGAGAGAGAGAGAGAGAGAGAGAGAGAGAGAGAGAGAGAGAGAGAGAGAGAGAGAGAGAGAGAGAGAGAGAGAGAGAACTACCAGAACGATACTGTAACTTTAGAAATGACAGAAAGAGAAATTAACGTAAAGGAGGACTGAAGAAAGGGAGGGACTTGAGGGGAACGGGCGCTAAGACTGGAAAAATTATTAATGTACAGAAAGGGGGAGACAGATAGAGAGGGACGCAGGTGTCGGGATGAGAGTAAGAGCACACGGTGACCCATTAGGAGAGGAGTTGTGTCAATACCTGTTTGGAGTAGCGGTTCGTGGCTTCGTTCATTCTGGTACTTTTTTTTTTTTTTCAGTCGCTGTTTATAAATTGTGTCAAGGGGTTATTATGTAATTAAGTGAAAGTTATGTATGTGCTTTATTTATTTATTTTTTTTGTTGTTGTTTGTATCATCAGTGTTTTATATTTTTTATCTCTACTTTAGCATTATTATTATTTTTTTCTTTCTTTTTCATGCGTACTCCTCGTCCTTCTCTTCAGCCCCCAACTCGATTTTCTCCCTTTATTCCAACACCTCCCCATCTTCTTATCCTTTCTCCTCCCCTACTTATCCTTCTTCCTCTTCCTGTTCTTTTTATTATCATTCCTCCTTTTTCTCCCCTTCCTCTACATTACACTCATATTTTCTCCTCTCCAACACCGCTGCCTCACTCACCCACCACCACACGTACTACAAATCTTTTCTCTCACATGCAACACCACAGCTTGTCCATTTCAAACTCAACGCACTTCATATCATCCTTCAGAACCCTCACAGTCACACACTCATTCACACATTCCTCCTCCTCCTCCTCCTCCTCCACTCATTCCTACTCTCTTATCCCCCACCCTCCTTAAAAGCTTCCTCTCACTGCAGTCCCTCTGAGAACTAGATTTCCAAGCACGCTCTTCACGTTAAGATTCTCGCGGAAGAAGTACCGTCCTGGCCTCCTTCTCCTCCTCCTCTTCGTGCGCCACTCCCAGGGTCGCAAGGGGCGCCGGGGACGTCCTGCGGGGAGTGGCGGCCGTGCCCTAAAAAGGATCTCGCCCCGTGGCACTCCTCCTCAGTTAAAAGTCAAATTAAATTATATCGTAAAACTCCCGTGCCCCATGTCGAGGTTTGCAACACGGGCCTCTGACGCTAATTTTATTCAGAGTAAAGTTTGGAGCCTAAGTAAAAAAGCTGATGTGTTTATGTTACGAGAGAGAGAGAGGCGAGAGCATCAGAGAGAGAGAGAGAG
>NC_087155.1:33372555-33385055 GCF_035594125.1 Scylla paramamosain | reverse complement strand
AACACGTCAGGCAAACATACTCCAGGATAATGATGGCATACTGGGAAACTTGACGGCCGTTCCATGTACTCTTATGCCAGACCTACATGAGCACACGCATACATACATAAAGAGCATGTGCACTTATTCATATCACGCACGCACACACACACACACACACACACACACACACACACATACACACACACACACACACACACGTTTATGTAGGAGCGGAGAATTTCCACAAAGTACCATGCTAGAGTATTGTTGTGCTTGTGAAAAAGGCCAGCTGCTTTGTGATTATTCTCCTTCCCCTCTTTTTCCTCCTCCTCCTCCTCTTCCTCTTCCTCTTCCTCTTCCTCATTATCATCATCGTCGTTTCCTATCGTCGTCTTATCACCGTCCTCGTTTGGGTTCGTCTCCTCCTTTTCTTCTCTTCTTCATCCTCCTCATCTTGTCCCTCTCCCTTTTTACTCCTTCTCCTCCTCCTCCTCCTCCTCCTCCTCCTCCTCCTCCTACTCCTACTCCTTCGTCTCTTTTCTTTTCACGGCTAGCGACAGCTGACTATGCATCAGCAGTTTTCTCAGTGTTACCAACTTTACCTGCAGTGCGTGAGTGGTGCAGTGGTGCCAACATCCCCTCTCCCTCCCTCTCTCCCTCCCTGCCTCCCTCCCTCTCTGCAGCATCCCGCGTACTGTGACTTGTTTGAACACTCGCGCACAAAGGATGAATTGCCTATTGTGTCATTAGATTGTGTACGTTTTTACTGTTATGTTATTGCCTTTACTTCTCTCCCTTTTATTTTATATGCACATGTATACATCCGTCCTTATATTTCTCCCTGTGATTGATCTTTAGCAGGAAGTGACAGCTGTGTTTGTGTATGGAGGTGTGAGTGTACGGGTGGATTTACGTACAGTGTGTATGTTTGGTATGGACACTTGCAACGTATTTGTGTTCATATGTATGTTTTTTCTATATTTTGCAGGTGCGTTTATATGTGTTGGTGTATGAGTGTATGAGTGGATTTACAGTGTGTATGTTCTGTATGGATAGGTGCGATGTATTTATGCATATATATGTTTTGCATATTCCACTGTCGTATTTTTTTTATTTTATTTTATTTTATATTTTTTTAGTGTGTGAGAATTAAGCATACATGTATATTCAGTTACCACAAGAATGCACGCTTCAAAAATATTCTAATGTATTAAAATATGTAAACATGAGATGGCTGTGTATTCTGTTACGTCCAGAGAGAGAGAGAGAGAGAGAGAGAGAGAGAGAGAGAGAGAGAGAGGGTAGGGAGCCGATTCTGTTCCTCTCAGCAAATGCGGTCTACTTTTTCTAGCATTGCTTTTGTGGATGCTGCGTCAGTGTGGATTCACGTAGGCCAGCGGTGGTAGTGAAGACCTTATCTACCCTTCTATAACTTGACAGGGAATGTTGTACCTTAGTTGGAGCCCCTCGAGTCATGCTGCCACAACCAGCGGTGGGCGCGGTGCAAGATGGTGCTATGCCTAATGAATATTCGGTACATGATAATGGTGAAAAACGGGAGGGTTCGTTTTTTTTTTTTTTCCGAATCCCGCTCGTTTCAAGACAGGCTTAATTGCTCTCTGACATGTTCTGATATAATTTTTTCCCCTCATAATTGCTTACAGCTTTTAAGACACTTATTTCCATTTTTTTTTCTAGAGTATAGTGTCTTAAATAGTGTTCTGGCATAGAAAAGACATAATTAACCACGGAATGTGTAACTGGAATTGAACTATGCAATGAAAAATTTGGCTATAGTAATAAAGTTAACAAACAATGAGTATGATCCTGGCTGAGTTATTTAAGTCACCTGGTGCTTCCCTTTGAAATGATTCTCAATGACAAAATTCCCCGCCCCCCTTTTTTAGACGGAAAGAAAACTGAACGATAAGAAAAAAAATCACGTAGAGCGATTTAGATAAATGAGAAATAATTAAGATAAGCAAATAATAGAAAGAGGACAAGAAAAGAGCAAATGGAAAATAAAAAGAAGACACAAATAAGACACTGTTTACAAAGGAAGAGCAAGCAAAATGCAAAAGAGAGAGAGAAAAAAATCGTAATAATAATAATAACAACACACGATGAAACATGTCATGTCAGGAGAAAAGAAAGAACAAAGGATGAAAGACCAACAAGGAAATTAGTGAAGGGTAATTTTAATAACGAGAGATAACATGATTAAAGTATGAATATGGAGGAGAGAGAGGAACAATGAACGATGATGAGGGAAGAAAGAAAACGTGAGGCGGGGATGAGAAAGAGAGAGAGAGAGAGAGAGAGAGAGAGAGAGAGAGAGAGAGAGAGAGAGAGAGAGAGAGAGAGAGAGAGAAAAGTTACGTAACCATGTGTGTGCGTACGTATGTGATATGTTTGTATGTGTGTGTGTGTGTATAGGAGTGTATACAAACATGTGCACTTAGACATATGCAGGTATATCTTAGCGTGGACATTTAAACACGTGACCTCTTATACTGCACGGACAAGAAGACAAACAGGACAGGGCACACAAGTCGTTCTTTTCATCCCGGCGACACAAAGCATGGCAGAGGACTCGTTTTCCCTTCGAAGTCGGTGCATTCACGTCCCTTTGTCACCTCCCAGAGAGCAGCGTTGGTGGCGACCCTTCGTGGTGCGAGTAAAATAGTGCGATGGCTTTTGTCTCCCCGTGCCTTCCTAGGAGCGGGAGACGCGAGGAGGTAAATTGTAGCTGTTGTGACACTTTGAAGTTAAGTTCGTTCCTCTTCTCATGCTGCGTGCCTTATGTGGTGGCCTTGTGGGGGGAGTGTGGTGGCAAAGGCGAGTGTGTGGAGTGAGATAGAAGGATACAGAGAGGTTGCAACACAGTCTCAGTGATGGTGGAGTAGTAGATGCTAATGTTAAGGCTAATTAAAATAGTAATAGAGGTAAAGAGAATTTAATGAATGTAATAAACATGCTTGGAATGGAAGTAAGAGAGAGAGAGAGAGAGAGAGAGAGAGAGAGAGAGAGAGAGAGCGATTTATGACACTGATACTGAAAGTATGAATAAACAGATGAAAACATAAAGAGAGATTAATTAATCTAATCAAGTTTGGAGAGAGAGAGAGAGAGAGAGAGAGAGAGAGAGAGAGAGAGAGAGAGAGAGAGAGAGAGAGAGAGAGAGAGAGACAGAGATTGATGGCGAGATACAGATGGTGATATCATGCTCGAGTGTAAGCAGGTAACATAATGAAGCTAATCAGTTCACAAATTCCTCTCCTTCATTGTATAATCAAGATCGCCACATAACATCTGACGAGCAAAATGAACACCAAATATTTTACGCATACCTCCTGATCTACAATGCTGCCTACTAGATGGCATTCTTTGAGGCTATTTTGCGTCTAATATGTTGTCTGCTTTGTCCTTTACCTTCTTTCTCTCTCTCCTGACAACGTGTTCCGCCCGCCGACGATCACACAGGTGCACGACTCGCCCCAAACTTCCGCCAATAACTATGTTTCGCATTTTTTATCTCATTCTTTCAAGTTTCATGGGTCCTGTCTGCTGTCTGCCTTTGTTCTTTCAGTCTCACTTTTGTCATGTGTTTCTGTTATTCCTTTTGTCTTGCGTTATGGTTTTCTTTAATCATTTCCTTTGTGCATATTATTTTTTTAAAGGTTATGTTTTATCTTTTTTTTTTTTTTTGTGTGTGTGTTTTTTTTTTAGTTCGTTTAATGTTCGTCAGTCTTTTAAAAGGGAAAAATGTGAAAAGAGGGATGTGTGTGATAAAAAGTAAAACTTTTATAACTTTTATTTTCCTTTTAGTGCGTATAAGTTACGAGTATGTACTTGTATCTAGGAATCTCTCTCTCTCTCTCTCTCTCTCTCTCTCTCTCTCTCTCTCTCTCTCTCTCTCTCTCTCTCTCTCTCTCTCTCTCTCTCTCTCTGAGGTACTTTCCTTCTTCACCTCGTAATCACTTATCCGGTAACTTTTCTTTTTATTTTTTTCCTTTCATTTATCTTAATTATAAAGCACCAAACTTTGCTCATTGCCTGAACAAGTTTGCATTTTTTTCACAGCTTATTTTATATAACCTTCCCTCACTTTTATATTTTCTTACCTTACTAGTTCTGTATATTTTATTTGGATGACAAATTTCCCACTGAAAAAAAGAGTGAAGAGGCGAAATCTGCAGGGTTTGAAGACCATATCCTGAATCAATAGTATATGAAAAGAATAAGAATAAGAAGTGGTAGAGGAAGAATAGGAGATGCATATATAAACAGGGTCCCGCACGGCTCCCTCAGGCATCCACCTACATAGTTTTCAGAGAACCATTTCCTGAATCAATAGGACGTGAAAGGAAGGAGAGGAAGAAGAACGAGAAGTGGTAGAAGAATAAGAGATACATATATAAACGGGGTCGCGGCACCGATCCCTGCGGCACCCCACTGGTTAAATCTCAGCTAAGAATCACGTCTTGATTTTATGCAACGATAAAGTCTCGAGGCGCGGATATAAAACTTTCTGCCACGGGGTTTTGGGTTTCATGTTATCGCCCCGCCTTGTAGTAGTGCCTCGCCACCCCTTTATTAGGGAACATAAGCATCTGTCAGCTGTGAATGTAATCTGATCCTAGTTATTGTGTTTATTGTTAAAACCCACAAGAAATTATACGCTTGGCCACGAAATTAGGAAGCCATGATCATAATGAGATTATCCACCACCTTTTTTCTTTTTTTTATGCTACTTTCCTTATCATTTCGAAGGTCTTGTAGCGCTGGGCAGATTTGTATTCAGTTTCGCAGAATGGTTTGTTTATAGTGTCTTCTTTATTTGTGTGATATCATCGTGGCCTTGGCTCGGCGCCCCTCCAGTCAGGTCCCAACGCCTCGCCTCTCTTGGGTCGGTCTTACACATTCACTTCCAGAGATTCAGTTTTGATCTTAGTTAATGTGCGTTTGTTTCGTGCTGGTGCAGCTTTTCCCTCTATTTTTGTCCGCCTGCCTGTTTGTTTGCTTGTCTGTGTGTCTGTGTGTGTGTGTGTGTGTGTGTGTGTGTGTGTGTTTTGTTGGTGTTTTGTGGTCGTGTTGGCATTGTTGTTCTTGCTGCTTTAGTTAGTCTGTTAGTAATTATGATAATGATAGTAGTAATAATAGTAGAAGTATTAGCAGCAGCAGCAGCAGTAGTAGTAGTAGTAGTAGTAGAAGTAGTAGTAGTAGTAGAAGTAGTAGTAGTACTAGTAGTAGTAGTAGTAATTATAGTAGTAATAATAATAATAATAATAATAATGATAATAATAATAATAATAATAATAATAATAATAATAATAAATAGTAACATCATCAACAACAACAACAACAACTACAACAGAAATAGCACCACCACCACCACCACCACCACTGTCGAAATGATCACTCCCACCATTATGAAAAACCACCGCTACTTACACCTACCACCACCACCACCACCACCACCATCACCACTAACAACAACAACAACCACCACCATCACCTTCACCGGCAACAAAGATGATATCGCCGAGAACAAGGAACCACAGAGACACAGCAAGAGGCCTGTCAGTGTAGTACAAGTTTACCTGCTGCGGCGGTCTAATAATAGCACGCGAGATTAAAGAAAGGTGGATACATTCAGGCCATGGTGAGGGTCAGCTTGAGGCAGGAGCGGCGGAGGGAGGTGAAGGTGCTGGCGGCTGCAGTGGAGAGGGGGACTAGACTAACTGTGGGTGAGAATGTGAGGGAATGTGGATTGATGTGTATGAAGATAGAGAGAGATGAGAGAGCTTTCATTTCAGTCATTCAGAGGTTAACTTAAGATCCAAGTCCTACAAAAAACAAATATACGGAAGAGTACAAGTGAGAACACGTGTGATAGGGGATGCAGATGTACGAGTAAGGAGGCAGAAAGCTGGAAAGATCTTACTGTCATTCATATTTGAACACAAAAGCCGAGAACTGTAGAAACAAACTAAATGAAGAGGATGTCAAGAGTGATAGATACAGATGCAAAATAAAGGATCTCAACTACTATAACTCAGAATTTTGCACGAGTCTAGTAGAGAATAATGAAATATTCTGAAACGTACGTGTAAGGAAAGACGCGATAGATGCAGATGGAAAATAGTGTGCTGGGAGGACCTTACCTACTCCTACTCAGATCTTTACGTGAATATGTAGAAAAGAGTCAACGATTCAGAAAAGTGTAAGGAAGGAAAGGATTGATAGCAGGTGCAGGTGGAAGCAGATGGACGTGAAGGTGAGCGCGGCTTGACCTCCAGGTGTGGGTAATGTATGAACGGGGCACCATGAGAAGCAAACCCCTCCCAAGGTCACTGCTTGCCTCACCTCACACTCCTGCCTTGCCTCACTCCCTCCTCCTCCTCTTCCTCCTCCTCCTCCTCCTTCTGCTTCACCTCCTCCTCCTACCCTTACTCCACTCTCTCTGCTCTTTCCTCATTCCTACAGTGATTTATCTCCTCTCTCTCTCTCTCTTTTTTTTTCTCCCTCTTTCTCTCTCTCACACACATACTGGCTTTCCTCATAGCTCACAATTCTTCCTTACTCCACTCCCTACCCTTACTTCACTTCTACTCTTTCCTCATTCCCCGAACTGATTTATATCCTCTGTCATACACTGACTAACTTTCTTCATTCCTTACTCATACTGACACTGCACATACTCGTCCTTCAATTCTAACGCCACAAATACTCATAATCTTCTTTTCCTCATACTGACTCACATTGCACTCGCTTTCCCCGTGTCTGATTCACTTCACTAAATCCTTCACTCCGGTTGGCGTTACTCTTCCCTTCTCTCTTATACTCCTTCCTCACACTCAAACCTGCACATCCTCCCCACATCTTCTTTACTCATCTATTGATTCATCACATTTCGTCAGCATCTCATATTCTATTCACCCACAACCACGACCTTGCATCATGGAGCTGTCCTCTTCTTGCACCACCAACACCTCCTCCTCCTCCTCCTCCTCCTCCCCCTCCTCACGCTCTTTCTTCCTATCCAGCAATCTCAGAGAACCAAGGACTTCCATTTTCTTTCTCCGGGACCAAAAAAGGGGTCACTCAAATAATGTTGACGTAAGGTCTGTTGTTTATGTGTTGTGCCGAGAGGAAGAAAATATTGGACACGTGACCTGCAGTGGTTGGGGCAGAGAGAGAGAGAGAGAGAGAGAGAGAGAGAGAGAGAGAGAGAGAGAGAGAGAGAGAGAGAGAGAGAGAGAGAGAGAGAGAGAGGGAAGAGGGAGAGGAGAGAAAGCGGAAAAGCATTGTCATAGAAAGAAAGATTGACACGGAAAGATTGATAGTGGGAAATAAAATAAAAAAAGAAAGAAACGACGACAGAGAGAGAGAGAGAGAGAGAGAGAGAGAGAGAGAGAGAGAGAGAGAGAGAGAGAGAGAGAGAGAGAGAATTAAATCATGATGCGGGACTGATTAATTAATGGAAGAAGGAGGTGGAAAGGAGAGAGAGAGGAAAGGGAAAAAGGAAAAACAATAAATACAAGAGGAAAGAAATAACAAGAGTGGCTGAGGTGGGAGGAAAGGAAGGGAAAGACACGTTTGGTAAATAAGGGGAGAGGAGTAAGTGCTTGATGAAGAAGGAAGGAGAACAAGGAGGACAAGATGGAAGAGAGAGAGAGAGAGAGAGAGAGAGAGAGAGAGAGAGAGAGAGAGAGAGAGAGAGAGAGAGAGAGAGAGAGAGACCCCAGGCAAAACACACAGACTTGATGAGGCTGTGTGTGTGTGTGTGTGTGTGTGTGTGTGTGTGTGTGTGTGTGTGTGTGTGTGTGTGTGTGTGTGTGTGTGTGTGTGTGTGTGTGTGTATGTATGTGTGAAGTGTTAGCAGAAAGAGAAGAAATAGTAGTAGTAGTAGTAGTAGTAGTAGTAGTAGTAGTAGTAGTAGTAGTAGTAACTGGTGTGATTATCCGTTTATCTGACTTACTCAAATCGTATAATCTTTTTCTCTCCCTCATCCTCTCCCCTCCTTCCTCCCTCCCACTCTCCATCCGCTCTTTTATCTCCCTGTCTATTCGTGATGCTACTGATGTAACTAACCTGGCAGAGTCAATAGAGTGCCCCTCCTGGGAATCGAACACGCATCAATTTGGGCTCATAAAAATCACCAGTTTGCAGCGTGAAACATTGGGTCATTAGAGAGTTAACAGAGGCAGTCAGCTCCTGGTTAAGAATTGTGGTTAGGTAATAGAGGGGAAAAAATAAGGAGGGAAGCCACTGAAGACAGAAAATGATTGGATAGGTGATGTGAATAGTCAGAGAGAGAGAGAGAGAGAGAGAGAGAGAGAGAGAGAGAGAGAGAGAGAGAGAGAGAGAGAGAGAGAGAGAGTCTGAACCATACTGATAAGACGCAAAAATATCAAAGTGAAGATAAATACTGTCAAAATGTTAAAGAGAGAGAGAGAGAGAGAGAGAGAGAGAGAGAGAGAGAGAGAGAGAGAGAGAGAGAGAGAGAGAGAGAGAGAGAGAGAGAGAGAGAGAGAGAGAGAGAGAGAGAGAGATATTAAATAACTAAGAACCAGGATTAAGATGAGAGTCTTCAATAAGTGGAAGGGATAAAAGTAAATATTGAGGTTAGATTGAAAAGAAATTAAAGAAAATGGAATGGCTTTAAGGGAGAGAAAGAGAGAGAGAGAGAGAGAGAGAGAGAGAGAGAGAGAGAGAGAGAGAGAGAGAGAGAGAGAGAGAGAGAGAGGTGGCATCATCCGGTCGTCTTCCTAATAATCTCTCTCTCTCTCTCTCTCTCTCTCTCTCTCTCTCTCTCTCTCTCTCTCTCTCTCTCTCTCTCTCATCGTCCCCTTCAACTCCCTTCATCCTCCATTCCCTACCTCTTCATTCTCGCTCGCCCTGCTGTTTAGAAAGAAAAGAAAAGAATTGGAAAGAGAAAATGGATGACTCACATAAGATCCTGGCCAAACTTTTTTTTTCCTCCCAGCTCTTGTGAGGAAAAAGAAAGAAAGAAAGAAAGAAAGGAACTGGTGTATTTTTCGTCTCTTTCTGCTGCGGGGGTCTCTCTCTCTCTCTCTCTCTCTCTCTCTCTCTCTCTCTCTCTCTCTCTCTCTCTCTCTCTCTCTCTCTCTCTCTCTGGGTTACATACAATCGCACTTTTGTTTCCTCCGTCCACAATAAAAAACAATAAAAAAAAAAGGAACACACAGATTACCGAAGAAAAATTGGGAGGTGTATTTTAAGAACTATTTCCCCTCGTGATCACAACACCCACTGCTTCTCGGCTAAGGGGGAGGGCGGTGTGAGTGGGAGGGTGGGAGAGTGTGGTGGGAGAGAAAGGAACAGTGGAAATAGGTTGTCACCATTTTTTTTTATTTCCATCCCTCTTTCCGTCCGCCATTTCACTATATATCCCAGGCGATTTACATGAGGTATCGTCTCTCTCTCTCTCTCTCTCTCTCTCTCTCTCTCTCTCTCTCTCTCTCTCTCTCTCTCTCTCTCTCTCTGGAGCACCCCAGACTCATTTATTCCGTCGACAATCTTAACAAATAAATCGCCGCGTTCATCCATCTTCATAGAATCGCTTCCCGCGGGGCAGGACAGCCAGTGATCCGCGTCCGCTCGGGGAGAACAGCTGCCAGCGCCGCAAAAAACAAGCACCCACAAATACAGACCAACACCAGAGCCACAGCCGAGAGATGAACGTAGCTACTTCACCGGGGCTTGTTAACGTTTCATGACTCAGAGTAACGAGGTGAATGTCTTAATTTAGTAACAAGGAGTACGTGTTTTCAAATGTATTAATCTCCCATGAGCACTGTTTTCAAAGGCCACGTAGATGATTGGTCGGGTTTTCAGTGTTTCTCTCCTTGATTGGGCGAAATTCATGTTAAATTGCTAGTAAAATCATAAGTTCTTGAGTAGAATCATGACAAAATTCTTCAGGACCACAAAACCGTCTAACAGAACAAGTTAAAAGTAGTTGAAGTGAGATGCAGAAAGCCTCGTGAGTAAAGTTCAGGAGTAGCAGGAGTCCTCGCCGCGTGTGTCGCCTGTGTCTCAGCTGGCCGGCATCCCGCCGCGCCGCGATAAGAACTGCCTGGGATTTATTGCCCACAAAGTCACATTGGCACGTACTACAACTTCATATTGTATTGAAATTCGTTAATGTTGTGTTACCGGAAGTAAACGAACAGCCGAAATTAATGTCTTGAAAATAAATAGAAGTCGTTAATTTAGTGTGACTTATTGGCCGGGGGTGGAGGCGAGGCCCAGCGCGGGAACAGGTTGGCAGCGCCCTTGCCTCCCGCCACCTGTCCAAACTCGTCGGTCTGAGAGGATCACGTAATGCTACGAGTGTGATTGAGACTATTTGTGTTTTCTCTGTGAGGGGAGAGAACCGTGAATGAGCTGCGTGATTAGTATTTATTTGTATGCGGAATATCCAATGGGAGGTATTTGTACGTAAATGCTTGTTGCTCCACTCTGCTTGAAGGGGCGGAACCCTCGCAGGTGACTGATGTGGGAACGTGGCGAGGAATCCAGGAGCAGTTTGTAAGACTGAGTTTACTTTGATCTGAGGCAAAGCTTTGTGTTGGCATAAATTTAGCACCAAGACAGGAAGGGGAGGGTGATTGCTTGTGTTATCTCTTTGCATTTCCTTTAACACTGTAAAGCACAAGTGAAAGCTGCAAGAAGCCGCAAGGCCTACACGTGGCAGTCTCTGTAAGTAAGAGGAAGTGAAAGATGCAGTGAAAAATAACCATGGAGTGTACTGAAGTGAGTGTTAGTGCACAGGTGCGTGGGGCGGCAGGGGCAGGAAATAGGAAGAGCCTGAGTGGCGGAGGGCTTGGCTTATCTCTTAAAGTTATGGCGATGCTCAAACGCCGAGCATTCGAGGCAGCCTTCCTTGCAGACCATGTGGTGAGGATTGCGGCGGCGGCGGCGGCGGTGGCGCCGGCGAATGTCAACCGCAGTGACTCCGAGTTCCTCACTCCCCGCCGTGAGGAATTGGCAGGTTGGGGTGCGCGGCGAAGAGCTGCGGCAGCTGTACACCGACGCCCCGCCGAGGTGATCATAAAAGTTACCCGCGCCTTGGACACAGGCGCCACCACGGAGCAGCCTGTCACCACACTGCCGCTGTTTTGGGACCCTCCGCCCTAAACTATTAATATTCCTCTCCTGTAATCGAGAGTAAGAACAAGCGAATTAATAAATATACCTCTATATCAGCTCCCCAAAATAATTACGGGTATGTGTATTGCCTATGTAATTATTTCATACTGGATTATTTTACCCAGTGATTAAGTAAAGTGGTCTTTGTGCCATTTTGCTTGCTTGAATCTACCATTAGGAAACGTCAAGTCTTTCATATATACTCGTATATATATATATATATATATATATATATATATATATATATATATATATATATATATATATATATATATATATATATATATATATATATATATATATATATATATATATATATATATATATATATATATATATATATATATTTATATATCGTATTTATATTGTAGTTAGCGAGGCATTATGAGGATTTATTTCCCCGCTCTGGTGAGTCAGGTGCAGGTGAGCGAGGAGCCTTGTTAGCGTCCGGTGAGGTGAAAGAAATGGCATGAGGTAAATAAGTCAGTGTTCAGGTAACGAGTGTTGGCGCGCCGCGTTTCAATCAGGCGGCGGCCGCGGGTGTGCTGGCTGGGTCAGGAGCTGGGGACCCGCGGAGCCGCTTATGGCTCTCAGGAAATTTGTTGACTCCTGGAATAGGTGTCCACCAGCACTAACTCGACTGCAGAGGCGTCGTTGGGTCACGCGGGGCCGCGGCGAGGAGCAGAACTTGACCCGCTGGACCATAAAATAGAGTTGGTGGGCACGGCGCCGCTCGCCACCTTAACCCTGCGTGAGTGGCGGCGCACTGTGAGGCGGACGCGGCAACACAGCAACAACAATAAGAAAAAATACAAACGACCAATTTTTTCAACAAAATAACGAACCTTGAGCAGCCGAAAATATGAAAGGCATGTTTCGTTAAAGGGGAGCTTTGTTCTCTGCCCCGTCTGATAATTTTTCCGAAGGCCGTGATTAAGAAAAGTGAAATAAAATGATGATGATGATGATGGTGGTGGGGAGAGGGAAGGGAAAGTAATCGCCTCATCAACACCGCGAGGGAGGAGGAAAATAACTGAACCTTTTTTTCTCCGCGTCCTGCTGGCACATGTTCACGTTATTTTTCTGCTCCCACCTCGTCCATCGCGCGGGGCGTGGAGGACACGGCCCGGGGCCACTGACCGGCCCCGCCTCTGGGGTACTGGGACCCAAAAAAGGTACGTTTTGAGACCACTACCAGACAAGGTCACAGCGGCTAGGAGTGGCGTCTTCTGTGTGTGTGTGTGTGTGTGTGTGTGTGTGTGTGTGGTCATTATCAAGAGTTCTTCGTTCGTGGGAGCGGGGTAGCGTTGCTTGCCAGGGGAACGAAAAGTCCAGCG
>NC_087155.1:33352555-33367555 GCF_035594125.1 Scylla paramamosain | reverse complement strand
GAAATATTCATGTGATTTACGTGGTTAAGTCACCCGCTCTGCCTGTACTGGGTGACAAGGAAGCGCACCTTCTCCTCTCTTGCTAATAGTAGTTGGTCTGTGTTTTTAAAGGTTTTTGCGTCCTGTTTTGACTAGTTGAAGAGGCTTTGGTGGGAGTGACTTGTTCTTTGTTAGTGTTGTTGTGGTTTTAGTGGTTCTGCATTGTTTAAGGAGAAATGTCACCCATGAAAATCGGGCAAAATCATCTCTGTTACTTATAGTAGATCCTTGTTTTTAAAGATTTCAGCGTCTTGTCTCTACAAAATATAAGAGGTTTTAGTAGGAGTGATTATAGTTCTTTATTAATGGTTTCATGATCCTAATGATTATGCATTATTAATAGGAAAAAAAATCCATAAAAGCAGACTAATCATCTGATAGTTATAGTGTGTCTGCATTTTCAAGGTTTTTCGCGTCTTGTCTTCACTTAATTCAAGAGGCACCTGTTGGAGTGAGTGTAGCTGTTTTTATAGTATTCTCATGATTCTAGTCATTATGCATTATTAGTGGAAAAAAAATCACTGATGAGAAGTGGATTAATCACCGCTGTGGCCTTAAAAAAATGGTTCTTTTGAAAACCTTATATGGGCTAGAGATTTGTGTGGATCACAGCACCTCACCCTCAGCTATCTTGTTTTCATCTTCATTTGCAACACACTGTATCTTCTCTTATTCACGTTCCCCGCTGCTTTACTTACTTCGCTGTTCTTTTACAATGCACGTGTGTTGTTTCTCGACTGTGCTGATAGGATGAGATTCTAAATGGGTCTTAAAAACGAAAACAGGTTCACTGTGGTGTTTAGTAGTGGTGAACTGGTGGTGGTGGTGGCGGTGGTGGTGGTGGCGGTGGCGGTGGTGTGGTGGTGGTGGTGGTGGAGGGAGGAAAACTCATGATCTAAATCACAAGTCGCCACAGGAGGGAGGAAAAGTCGTGATTGCTTGAATGGCAAAGTAAAGCACGAACACACACACACACACACACACACACACACACACACACACAAAAAAAAAAAAAAAAAAAAAAAAAAAAAAAAAAAAAACACGGGCGTAGCGAGGCAAATGGGAGACCCTCATAATGTGCAGCCCTGTCCGCTCAGCAGCAAGTAGGTGCGGGATGTAAATTGAAGGGTTGTGACGTCGCTGTCTTGGCGTGTGACGTGTGAGTGGTCTCAGTCCTATCAAAAGATCGGTCACTGTGAGCTCTGCGCCACGTGACCAACAGAAGACCGTAGGTGAATGACGCACAAACATGCATACATACACGTTAAAGTGCGTATACCCTTATAACTAAGACAAAGAATGTTTATAGTTCAGTGAGGCGTTTCAGGCGTAATGGTCATAATGATTACAAACGTGACTACAAAACGAGGCGGACATGCGACGTGTATTTATTTTTTTGTCAACAATGCTGCGAAAAAAAAAAATAATAATAATAACAAATAAATGCAACGAAAAAAAATAGTCTAAAAATGAACTAAAACCTGCAAAATTCAAGGGATATGAAAAGTTAGCATGTAAATATTAACTGTCAGAATAGGAATTGGACATTATATTAATCGATGACAGAGAGAGAGTGAGAGAGAGGAAAAAAATTGTTATTCATTAAACAGAGAGCATCAATGATCTGCTTTCAGAGATGGATGTATATATTTAATCTCTCTCTCTCTCTCTCTCTCTCTCTCTCTCTCTCTCTCTCTCTCTCTCTCTCTCTCTCTCTCTCTCTCTCTCTCTCTCTCTCTCTCTCTCCATGCACCTGACGGCTCTTAAATCCATCACGCTCTCCTGTAATTCACTCCATTATTTAGGATCTGAATGGGTGATATGGGAAGCATCATCATTATTATTATTATTATTATTATTATTATTATTATTATTATTATTATTATTATTGTTATTATTATTATTATTAGTAGTAGTAGTAGTAGTAGCTGTTGTTGTAGTTGTTGTTGTTGTTGTTGTGATAGGAAAAGCGCATACAGTAAGAACAATCGTGAAAATTGTATGAATATATGAACAAACAGACGACACTGTATATAATATAGAAGCACGATGGGTACAAAGACGCCCTCACCACCTCCCAGCCACTGCTATACTCACCACTCCCCGCTCACTGCGCTACTCACCTGCGAAGAAAAGGAAGAATACACGTGTTAATATACAGATGCATACCTTGACATTAAGAGTAATATAAAGTCAGTAAACATTAAGAGAACAGTAAATTAAGCTGCTGTACACATGAATCTTTCAAATGCACGGCTCATTTTAATACAATCAATGGGAGCCTGAAAAAAATGTTGATATGATGATTCCTGTTTCAATACAAAATTATGTGCAAATATTGGCTTCGTCCGGACAAATGAAGGAAAGGAGGAAGAGGAGGAGGATGGGTGAGGATGATAGTAGTAGTAATAGTAGTAGTAGTAGTAGTAGTTGTAGTAGTAGTAATATTAGTAGTAACAACAGTAGTAGTAGTGACAGTCATCAAAATCATAAGTGCCCACAACCAGACGAGAATATAAATGAACAAACAAGAGATAAAAAAAAAAAAAGTGACAAACGAACAGATAAACAGAGGAAGAAAGACATAGCGACAAACCGCACACACACACACACACACACACACACACACACACACACACACACACACACACACACACCAACTGCACACCAGAATCGCACACCTCCCTTCCGCACCCTTAACACCTAACACTCCTCTCTAAACACTCTAGCTCCTTCACCCTCCAGCAGACTTAGCATGCACATATATCAGCGAGCGTGGACATAAATTCACCATAGAAAAATAGAAGATATGGTGGCTGGCCTTCTACGAGTACCTGTCTCTACCTCGCTGGGTCTCCCTTCTCTCCCCTCTCGATCTCCCTCCCTCCCGCCGCCCACGCACTGTTGCCCTCCTAAATTTAGAGCCTCAAGGGAGCGAGACGGTGATGGGGTGACGAGGCGGGACGTAAGGTGTGGAAAGGGGCTCCAGGTGTTTGTTTTTACTTCCCTACACTTTCCCCACGATTTTTACTGGGTTTCTCTTCGCTCTTTTATGTGTGTGTGTGTGTGTGTGTGTGTGTGTGTGTGTGTGTGTGTGTGTGTGTGTGTGTGTGTGTGTGTGTGTGTGTGTGTGTGTCGCTTCGGAATATTATACCTTTTTTGCACTGATTTCATCCAAACTCTTGTTAAATGTATCTGCCGGCTTAAAGGTTTCATTTGATTAACTTTTTTTGTGTGTGTGTGTGTGTGTGCGCGCGTTGTGCGTGTATCGATTTTCTGAATATTGTTTCAGCAGGCAAATGGCGTTGGTGTTGCCGCGGCTGCAGTTATGCGCGAGAACTAATTCATTTTTCGCAAACTATATTTAATTTATCAGTGTTTTTACGTGCTAGTTCCGCCCTGTTAAATTTTTTCATGCTTTTTTACTCTTATTTTTTCCTTCTTAATCTTCCTTCTCTACTTGAGTTCTCTCGTAAACATGAAAGATGAAACAGGCAAGATGATGCGCTGACTACTAACACATGCGACTCCATGCGACTCTTGTGGAAGCGATCACGGAAGTTTGTGTCCCCAGTCGGAGCCTCGCAACGTGCCGAGGGTTCCGCGTCTCACAGCACCACCAGCAGCAGTACTGAAGCTCAAGAGTGACACTTTCTTTTATCACATCAACGCATGTTTGGCTTAGCGGGTTATCACTCGTCAATCCGAGTCGTCTTCCTCACTTGGAAGGGAAGGAAAAGGATGTGTCAGCCGGGTTTATCACCTCCTCGGGACGTATAATTGTGGTCAGTCGGGTAGCAGATATTTGATGGTGTGTGTGAGAGTGAGGGACGTGAGGGACGCGACCTGCCTCAGGGACAGGACCCGTGGCTTCAGGTCTCATAACACGCTGCTGCTGCTGCTGCGGGGAAATGAAGCGTGTTTTGTGGAAGTAAATAATCAGTACAGTGCACGATACAAATTTTAACTTCATGCACGAACCACTTGCTCATTTATATTTTGTCCAGTGGTTCTTAAGAAAAAAAAAGTACTTTGTGGAGATTCAAGTCGAATTTGTGAAGTTTTACGTCTTTCCGACAAAAGAAAAGTTCATGTGAGTGAGAACGTTAGTGTACACATCGAGTCATGTGTGTCAGCTTCCTCGCTACCATAAGCCGTTTGCTTAGATTTTTCCCCGCACTGTACGAGTACCTTGCTTGATAATCCTGCTGAGGCCTGCTGTCCGCAGCCAGCTATTCGTCCCGGCCTCACGGCCACGATGTGCCCACGTGGTGCATATCGTTCTCACCGTCATCATTCATATGGATGTTGGAATTTCCCTTTTAACTCTGACAACAAAAAAAAAAAAAAATTGCTTTAAGGTCTGTTGGCATGGGGCGTCGCGTCCTGGTTGCTGCAGCGACAGCGGCTGCACGGTATTCATGAGCAGGATTCAGAATAATCTCGCCTGAGAATTAGTCGGGTTTCCTGCTAGTCTGATCTATGAATATAGAACGAGCGTCGATATGGGAATCTTACGCTCGCAGTGGTGTGTGTGTGTGTGTGTGTGTGTGTGTGTGTGTGTGTGTGTGTGTGTGTGTGTGTGTGTGTGTGTGTGTGTGTGTGTGTATATATATATATATATATATATATATATATATATATATATATATATATATATATATATATATATATATATATATATATATATATATATATATATATATATATATATATATATATATATATATATATATATATATATATATATATATATATATATATATATATATATATTGGTATATGTGTGTGCGCACGCGCGCCAGTTTGTGTTTGTAATTGTGTGCTCGCATTCGTCCTTGCATGTGCGTGCACGCGCATTTAGTGGATGGTTGAGTTGGTGAAGTGATGAATCGTTATACGTATATTCGGAAGTGGAAGAGTGTACTCGTATTACTTAGACAGACAGATAAATAAACAAACAGAGACACAACAGATAGATAGAAAGACAGACAGACAGACAGACAGACAGACAGACAGACAGACAGACAGACAGACAGACAGACAGACAGACAAACAGAAGTCATCAGGACACCTCTCAATAATGCACACGGTCACATTGCCTGAAGCGCGCTGAGACCCACACCCCGAGGCACCGAGACACACCAAGACTCGTCAGGTCCTGGAGGGCAGCAACTTTTTCTGGGTGCAATTTGGACTTTAAGAAGCACCTGTACCCCAGAACGCTTCTTTTGTGACACAACGACACAAAACTCCATTAGTGCACCAAAGAGAAGTTTCCCGTGATAATTAGGAGCCAATAAACCATTCAGCTGCTGTGATCGACCTAATTTCTCCTCTCCACGGCTTCCCAGTTCACTTAATTTGAGAGGAGGTGAATGGAGAGACTCATTACGTGAAGAGGAGGTGACCTGGTGCGTGTATGGGGCCTCTCTCTCTCTCTCTCTCTCTCTCTCTCTCTCTCTCTCTCTCTCTCTCTCTCTCTCTCTCTCTCTCTCTCTTGTTTCCGTACAAATATTGTTTTAGTTTGTTTTGTTTCGTTTCGTTTTGTTTTGTTTTATAGTTAACATAGTACTGGGAGTTTTATTCTCTCTCTCTCTCTCTCTCTCTCTCTCTCTCTCTCTCTCTCTCTCTCTCTCTCTCTCTCTCTCTCTCTCTCTCTCTCTCTCGTACCAATAAATAAAAATGAAAGAGTAGTCGTATGGTAAAAAAAATATAGAATTTCCAATGTAACAAAACTTTTTGGCCAGAAATCCGTGATCGTCTGTTTTACAAATGTTATATTGTTGTCAGAAAACGGGTCTTTTTTTTCCAGCTTGCATTCGCTCTTATTATCTGACGCCAAAAGGTACCGTGTTTTTTACTTTTTTTTTTCTAGCACTTGTTTTTGTTTTGTTTTTTTCAGCCAAAATTGGGTTACGCTTCATGCAGAACTCTTCTAGTATCAAAAGTATAAAAAAATAAGTGAAGGGATGGATGAATGAATGAATAAATAAGTGAATAAATGAGTAAATAGATAAGCAAATAAATAAATAAATAAATAAAGACAGGAAAAGAGCAATAAAGAAAAAGGTACGATAATACAGACTGTGTACTTTGCTTCCATATATATTTTTTTTTCATTCGTTTAAGGAAGGAAACAAGAGCATCAGAACCTAAGAAGAACTGTAATAAATCAACAAACTTACACGTGGCAGTCCCTTTATAAAACACGTACATAAAGGTACACATCTGTCATCCCTCTCCGTTAATATATCTAGTGTTTCAAATTGACTCGGAACAAACAAGGATATTACAAAGTTTATTCCTGTCATTCACCACTCTGTTTATGGAGTAGTTACCTCCTATGTCTTATTTTACACCTATCTAAACTATACGACTCACATTTACAAGGAAAAATAAATGATGAAATGCTATTGGCTCTTATTTGTTCAAGGTATTTCCTCGTACAAAGCCAGAACACGATAATAATTAGAAACCTGAGAGAGGACAAAGCCAGTAAGGAAACAGGGGACCACTTTTCTAGAGTAGCCAATCACAGAGGGACGAGATGGTCTTACAGGCTGAAGGTAATAATCATCAGGCTTGTTACTCATTGCTGTATGGGTTATAAATAGAAGTCTCTCTCTCTCTCTCTCTCTCTCTCTCTCTCTCTCTCTCTCTCTCTCTCTCTCTCTCTCTCTCTCTCTCTCTCTAGTAATAATAGAAGTAGTAGTAGTAGTAGTAGTAGTAGTAGTAGTAGTAGTAGTAGTAGTAGTAGTAGTAGTGGTAGTAGTAGTAGTAGTAGTAGTAGTAGTAGTAGTAGTAGTAGTAGTAGTAAATGTAGTAGTAAATGTAGTAGTAACAATGGTAATTAATAGTAGAATCATGCTCCATTCATTGAAAAACTAATTCCAGCAATTTATTCCCGGACGCTAAAAAGAAAAAAAAAAGAAAAAGAAAAAGAAAAACAAGAGTGGAAAGATCTCTTATTTCCTGTCCCCTCATTTTCTCGCCCTCGCCTCGCCCTCACCCTTCCCTTCACCCTCACGCTTACCTGCCACCATTCTTCCCGCCTCTATTAATTTCTAACCAAACTAATGCTAATGATTTACTCGTAAGCTTGGTCTTCAGCTTACTTTATTTGCCGCTTTAATTTCTCGCACCCTCCACTTCTTTTCTCCCCCTCCTCCTCCTCCTCCTCCTCCTCCTCCTCCTCCTCCTCCACCACTCGACGTTCTTGCCTCTCTGGGAACTCATTACGCAAAGTTCTTCGCTCAGGTCTGAAGTAGTTGTTTTTTTCTGTCCAGGTTCCTACAAACTGTTTCCACTCGTCCACACTCCATGCCTCAGTTTATCCATCCATTACATTATCTCTCTCTCTCTCTCTCTCTCTCTCTCTCTCTCTCTCTCTCTCTCTCTCTCTCTCTCTCTCTCTCTCTCTCTCTCTCTCTCTCTTCAGTACATTTTTCTGTTTTCTTTTTTTTCTGTGGCCTCTCTCTTGTCCCACTCATGTCGCCTCTCTCTCTCTCTCTCTCTCTCTCTCTCTCTCTCTCTCTCTCTCTCTCTCTCTCTCTCTCTCTCTCTCTCTCTCTCTCTCTCTCTCTCTCTCTCCATATTTTTATTTCTCACCTTTCTCAACTTTTCCCTCCATTTCTCTTCCAGCTTCCCTTTCATCAGCCTCCCTTTCATGTCATCCTTTTTCGCCTCTCGCTGTCCTGACTTTCCACCTTCTCATTCATTTCTTCCATTGTCTTGCTTTCTTCCTTCTCCTCTCTTCGTGTTCTCCTTTCATGCCTCACGTGCTCCTATGTTCATCACAGCCTTGTATTTCTTTTCTTTTTCTTTAATTTTCGTTTTTCTTCTTCATCTACGTTTTACCTTTCTCCCTCATTTTGAAATTGTTCTCTTCTTTCTTTACCTCCATAGTTTTCTCTTCTCTTAACTTCCTATTTATTTTGCTTCCCAAGACATCTATTTTTTTTTTCTTTTTCCTTCCCTTCTTTCTATTATCAGTTTTCTCATTTCCTCCTGTTTCTTTTTTTTATTATTGCATTCTGGAGCGTCTCACTTTCGAAATAAAGCGTTAAATAATGAATAACTGGTAATATAACTGCCTTGGTCTCGTGAATTTTATTGGGAAATTCTAAGAAAACAATGTGATGCAACTGAAACGAGAGCTGGAAGTAATGGAAAGATGTGGAGATAAACAGAGAGACGTAAGTCGTGAATAGTCAGGAATTACTGTGCCTTCGTGACTTCTGTGGTGAACAAATGAGAAAAAAACACTTGATGTAATGAAGAGGAACGCTGGAAGTAATTGAGAGATACAAAGACAAAACAGAGACACGAAATTTTTGGGTAGTCAAGAGTTTTTTACCCTCACTACTTCTGTGGTGAACAATTGGGAAAATGTAATGAAAAAGAGCACTGGAAGAGAAAGAGATGTGACTTCTTTGGTGAATAACGAAGAAAACCACGTGATGTTATGGAGAAGAGCGCTGGAAGTCATGGAGAGATACAGAGACGAATAGAGACAAATAGAAAAACTGATAATAGGAGGAAAGGAAGGAAAAAAAATAGATGTCTTGGGAGGCAAAATATATAGGAAGTTAAGAGAGAAAAGGCCACGTGAAATATGTAATAGAGTAGAACGCTAGAAGTAGTAGGTAGATGGAGAGACAGACCGAATGGCTAGGTAGCGTTGCTCAAGGGAGAGCAGGGCAGAAGCAGGTGAGGAGCAAGGCTAGGGAACAAGACAGCCGATGAGCAGCTTGAGAAGAGATGGTCCTGAGCCGCCTGTTTGACGCGCCGCTGTTAGCCAATGCCCTTAATCTTACTGACGCTGCCCCGTGCACGATCCGGCTTCTGCAAGATCCTCGTGTGGGTGTGAAGATGGTGTTAGCGTGTGTCGAGGCGGCGAGGGGAGTGACGGAGGCAGTGCGTGGAAGGATTGCGGGAAATGGCTGTCTAGTCTTGCGGAAAGGTAATTGTAAATAAATTAGCAGTTTCTTCATCTGGTGGAAGTAGTGCATGGAGAAATTGAGAGAAATGGCTGTCTTGTGTTACGGAAATGTAAACGAAGCATTTTTTTTTTCTGGTGTAGTTAGTGCACGGAGAGATTCTAGGATATAGCTGTCTAGTGTTACGGAAATGTAATTGTAGATCAAGTAATCTGAAAAATACTATTAGTGCATTTCGTGATGGTTATAAAAGGCGACTGAAAGAAATGAGAACTTCCTGAATCCTGCTCCTCCTCTCCATCAGTCTGTTCCTTTCCTCTCCGTCCATAAACCATCATTGCTCCACAAGACATACTCGTATTTTCTCTCTGGCCACACTGTGATAGAACCCGAGATGAGCACTTGCACTGACCCAGGATAGAGGCCTCGAGTAACACTGATTACTATTGTTTCTCCTTAAGCTTAATAGAATAATATAGAGGAAAATTTTGAGGGTTAATTCCAAAGAAATCACTGAGGATAAAAGGAATGATAAAATACGAGGTAGTTCAAATATTTTAGCGTTTGTAGATGTATTTCCTTTCATTAAATCAAACACGGTTACTCAAATGCAAGGTACCATTGAGTCATTAGAAATTAAAGCATCATTAACAAAGTGACGGTGATAGGACAAATATCAATGTAGATATAGAAGTAATAGGAATGCGAACAAGAGTAAGACAAAGAATAAGATAGAAAGACTGAATGAAAGAAGATATGAAAGACAAAGGAATAAGGAAAATAATGGCACAAAATAGAAACACCTGGGAAAGGATAATTTGAAAACAGTGAATGGTTACTTTAGCTGAGGAGGAGGAGGAGGAGGAGAACAACAACAACAACAACAACAACAACAACAACAACAACAACAAATGGGAGAAGAAGAACAAGAACAAGATATTGATATGTTTATTCCCTTAAAACACTAATTACATAAGTATTCTAAACCAAAACAAGTAAAGTGGCATAATTTGTTGACGGAAATCATACGAACATTTATAGCAGAAAGAGAAGAACAAGAACAAGAACAAGAAGAACAAGAAGAAAAACAGTGGCAAGTACAAGCATTCCTCAGGGCCGGCAACATTTAAGTAAAGCAGATTCAGGTCTCTCCTTTCAAAGACTGCCGAGGAAAGAGGCTGTACTCTACCGCTGTGTTTAGAATCAGACGACATTACACTTTCGCCTCTGGGAAATTTCTCTGTCAGCCAAAGAGTATTTTCGTATTCCATTGAGACACGTGGAAAGATGCGGCTTGTTGTTGTTGTTGTTATTTTTTTTTTGTCACATTTTCTTGTTCATTTGCTGCACCTTCATATTTCCTTCGCCTTTTCTTGTGTCGCTTCTGATTCTTCTCATTTTCTTACAATCGTTCCCATTCACGTTCAAGTCTGCTATATTTTCTTTCTTTCCTTCCACCACCTCTTATTCTCTTCCTCTTCTTCTCCTCTTCCTTTCCCATCTTTACAGAGCCTCATCTTCCATTTTACAACCACTATCTATTCTCCACTTAACTTCTCACTCCTCCTCCTTCTCCTCCTCCTGCTGCTGCATCTCCTCCATCTCCTTCTCCTCCTGGTCGTCGTCCTGCTCGTTAAGATAGTCAGCAATTAGGACGCATCTCTCGTAGTCCCATTAATCTATTATTAAAATGGAGGGACGCTAATGGCCGACTAATTACCACCTTCAGAGTCAATAAAAGGTTTACTCCTCCTCCTCCTCCTTCTCCTCCTCCTCCTCCTCCTCCTCCTCCTCCTCCTCCTCCTCCTCCTCCTTCCTTCGCTCCCGACGGCTGCTCTTTTCCCGCGGCGCACCGTTGGGAATCAAGACAAACAGCGTAGTGGGGACAGCGCCGTGTGGGTAACTGTCAGATGTCAGAAAGGAGGAAGGGAAGGGAATGTACCGTACCTGTGTGTGTGTGTGTGTGTGTGTGTGTGTGTGTGTGTGTGTGTGTGTGTGTGTGTGTGTGTGTTTCTTGCCTTCCATCCGGGTCTCTGCATCAGGATATACGTAGTAACTGTCCTTTTTCTTTTTTTTTTCTTTTTTCTTTTTTTTCGTTCTGTCACTTCCATATTTGTATGTACGTAGTAGGTTTTCCCGGAATGTCTATCTTTTTTGTTCGTATCTCTCTCTTATTGTATTTTTTCTTCGTGTGTGTGTGTGTGTGTGTGTGTGTGTGTGTGTGTGTGTGTGTTTACCGTGATGGAAGATACATGAAACAAAAGTCATGCATACAAACTACTCATGAAAATATACGTACAGGTAGAAGAGAGAGAGAGAGAGAGAGAGAGAGAGAGAGAGAGAGAGAGAGAGAGAGAGAGAGAGAGAGAGAGAGAGAGAGAGAGAGAGAGAGAGAGATGTAACAAAGCCCCAGATACCCAGTGCTGCCGGATGAGTGAGCAGATTAATGATAGAGAAAATTTGTATTGAAAATTTTTGACGGACTATTTTTTTTATCTTTTTATTTCATCTACCAAGCTAAATGATTCCCGAAGTTCGTTTTTTTCTCTCCTGCCAATTTGCGAGGTTTTTTGTTTATGCGCAGCGAAAACACTTGATTAAAAACTTGGCTCACTCACGTACTGCCTCCTCATAAAATTAATTCTTGTCTCTCTTTTTTTTTTTTTTCTCTCGCTTCTTCTTCTTGCAGGAAAATATACCCGTAAATTATGCACTTCATTAGAATAGAAAAGAAAAAAGAAATTGTTAAAGAAAGAGAAGGGCTTGAGTCAGTAATTTTTCCTTTTTTTTTTTTAATGACGCCGAGTTTTCTAAAGTAAGAATATTTGATTAGAAAAAAAGGAGGAAGATAAAAAAAAAAGACACTTTTCAGGAAGGAACGCACTAAATTCCGCATCGTATCGCTATAGATATAAATATAACTGTTATTTATTTTACTAGTTTTTTGGTGGGGAGAAGTATGAATTTTTTTTCTCTCTCTCTATCTTTCTCATTACGAGCGGGAACCAACACAAAACTTTAATTTACTCCTTCATTTTGCACACCTGAAATTCTTGGAGAGAGGAGGAGGAAGGATTGATGAGAGAGAATGTATTACAGGATATAAGTTCATAGGTTTATTGCTATAATTTTGAATTGCATATAATTTATAATGATTCCTTTGGCTTCTGTTATTTCTTCCCATCATATTATTTGTAACGGCTCAAGTTGATTTAGTATTGCCTTGTCTAGGTTTTGGTTGACCTCTATACTAATTATTTTCGGTAAAACGAAGGTCAACGAGCTTGTTTCTGTACTTTCTATAGAGAGTTCCATATCTTAACCCTTTGAATGCCATTTGATACATCCTTCCCTAATTACCAATCACTCTGACACATCTTTACTTGCTCTACAGCCACATTCAGTCTTTGAACTAGGAAGAAATTGCAAAATGTATTCTTTTCATCGTAAACTTTCTTGTAGATGCTTATAAAGACTTTCGCGCATTGCCTCTGGTTATGCTAATTGTTCCGTGTCGCAGTGAAAGGCCATTTGTCCGCCAGTCTACCCAGTGTGTGCTTTCCAGTAATGTTGTTTCATTGGCCTGCGGTAATATACTTTTCTGTGTTTATTATTAATCTTAATCTTTATTAGTGAAAAACATGAAAATTTTTACAGTAAAGATAAAGAGAATTTTTTAAATACCTCAGTTGTGTCATTGATACTCAGAATTTGTGTACGTTTAGTCTTTGTTGTTACCATTATGGATTTATTAATGTTTCTTTCAGTCAGTCAGAAGGAGGAGAAGGAGGAACAAGAGCAAGCGAAGGGTGAAGAAAGGACGGGAAAGGGAGGGATCGA
Organism: Scylla paramamosain; assembly: GCF_035594125.1. NCBI lineage: Eukaryota > Metazoa > Arthropoda > Malacostraca > Decapoda > Portunidae > Scylla > Scylla paramamosain. Next base: position 33,354,734 of record NC_087155.1, on the reverse strand, counting down.
TTTTACGGAAGAGGCGATAAAAAAGAGAAATGTTTAAGGTCCGTGAAAGGTCGAGGAAAAGAATGGGAGTGAGAAAGTGGTGTGACGAGAGAGAGAGAGAGAGAGAGAGAGAGAGAGAGAGAGAGAGAGAGAGAGAGAGTTTTCATATTGTATTATTATTATCATTATTTTTTGTTACTGAAATTACTCTCCATCATTTTTATTATTATTATTATTATTATCATTATTATTATTATTATTATTATTATTATTATTATTATTATTATTATTATTATTATTATCATTATTATTATCACCATCATCATCATCATCTTCACCATCATCATCGTCACCATCATCATCATCATCATCATCATCATCATCATTATCATTAATTTGCTGTTACAGTTATTATTGCTGTTTTATCGTCATCATCGTCATTATCATCACTTTTATGTATGGTTTGCAGTAACAATCCCAGTAGTAGCAGTAGTAGTAGTAGCAGCAGCACCACCACCACCACTACCACCACCACCACCACCACCACCACCAGTAGCAGCAGTAATATCAATATCAATAAAGACGTACGTACCACCAGTAGCAAGCCGATGGAGGATAACAGCGATAATATTAACAGCAGAAACATCTCTAACCCTTCAAAATTTTACCGTGGCCATGAAACCCATCAGGAGACAAGCCAGTGCTGAAAACTCCTTAGGAACCTCTACAGCCGGGCGATGAGAGCCGCCAGGAGAGGGAGACCAAAAAAAGTGAGTCATGGAAAGTGATCTTGGCTGAACGGCGGATTGAGGCGCTGCGGAGTGAAGTAGGCGGCAAGGACGATGGCGATCAAGGAGGAACTGTGAACAATAACCATAAACGATGCCCGAGGGATGGTCGTGAATGATAGCTCGGGAGATGGCGGGCGAGGGAGGGACGCAACGGAGGAGGAGGAAGTCGTGGTGAAAATGGAGGTAAATCGAAAAGGATACCAATATGAATATGAAGCTTGGAAAGGGAGACAGGCAGACAGGCAGACAGATAGACGAATACAAACACAGATAGGCAGAAAGATAGAAAAGAAAGTCATTTAGGTACAAAAAAAAAACTCTAAGACAAAATAGAATAGGAATATCTATCAATAATTGAAGTAGACCAACACAAACAGACAGAAAACTTGAAAGAAAACTCCACTGCAAAATAAACCGTAAAACAAAACAGGACAAGAATATTTAAACCGGAAACCAAAGTACATAGGAAAACAAAGAATGACTGAATTGATATAACTTATTACCAGGAGAAGAAACAAGACGAGTGGCGGTGTTAGTTAAGAGAGAGTAGATCAAGAAAAATTGCACCCAGACGGAAATGAGAGAAGAGAAAGAGGATTGGCTGCAGGTGACCTTGACAGAAGGATCAGGAAAAAGAGCTGCCTGGTATGGAGTGAGCGCTTTTGGTGAATAATCGGCGAGAGGATGCCAGGAAGGAGCACACATGTTGGAAGAGGAGAAGGAGAAGGACGAGGAAGAGAAGAGATAAACCATGATTAAGATAGAGACTGTATGAAAAGGGGCATCAAAGAGGCGGAAGGGGAAGAGGAAGAGAGAGATAAAGAAGCAAGAGACAGAATGGAAAGCGTAGCAGATCGTTCCTCATCTGAATGGAAATCAAGGAGTAGAAAGAGGGAAAAAATTAAGGAGAACATGATAGATTGACTGATGTGGAAGCAAAACAGACATGAAGCTCAAACATTTACCACCGTGAATAATTCGTTCCGGAAACAAGTTCATGCATGCCATTTCGCGGGTCATTTCACTCACTGCCTGCCTTGCCCTGACTTCCCTCACTTGCGCCCCTATGCCAACACACCCACAGCTTCAAGAGACTAGTGGAAAGTTTTCAAGAGATACTTACAATGTTAACAATGGACGCAAATGCAGTGTTTTCAAGGGATACTTGCAACGTTTATAAGGGACACTAGTACGTTTTAAGGGACAACGTTTTCAAGGGAGATACAACTTTTTCAAGAGACATGACGTTTTCAAGGGATATAACGTTTTCAAAGGATATTTACGACACTTAACAGCGTTCTAACAGCACTTTAGACATATTTATAACGTTTTTAAAAGGCACGAAATGTTTTCAAGAACACGTAAACAAAGAAAATAGATAACCTTTAATCTCTCTCTCTCTCTCTCTC
>NC_087155.1:33342555-33347555 GCF_035594125.1 Scylla paramamosain | reverse complement strand
GCGTCAAAAATTTCTTGAACATTTTTCTTCTCTTTTCTTTTTCTTTTCCTTTTTTTTTTTTTTTTTGAGATGGCTAAGACGCCACTTCTCTCTTACCCAGAATACCCAGAATGGAGGTATAGTGTGTACGTATATATGAACAGAAATGACGACGCTCCGATATTTCACAGTCAGAATTGAACGGGTGGTGGTTATAAGCACTGCAATCTCGCTTTAGTGTTACCGGCGCTCCATTCGCCTCGTTGTAGTCGAACTGAGCGACACTTCCATCCACGCCGAGCCAGAGTGAAGGCCTCACCCGTCTTGCCTCAGTATTGAAATCTTTAGCGGATCTCTGTTTCCAGTTCATTATGTGAAATGTTCTGGGAAATGTGGAGTGAGGTGGTGCGGCGCTCTCTCTCTCTCTCTCTCTCTCTCTCTCTCTCTCTCTCTCTCTCTCTCTCTCTCTCTCTCTCTCTCTCTCTCTCTCTCTGCACAACGCTAGTCACGTCATCTGACAAACTTCCGCGCGAGGGAGCAGCTCCATTGGGTGTCACTGCCGCTGACTTTCCTTCCAAGTTAATCTCAAACATGCAGTCCGAGTTAATTAAACGGCAAGAAAGTTTACAAATTTCCTTGCATAACGTTGTCTGGGACGTGACTGAATTTTGTCGCTCTGCTCCCCGAGAAGCCGCCTCGGGGCAGCATGCTAAAATTAATAGCAGTTTGTCTTGATGAATGTCTCACGAAGACCTTTTGCGGAATATTACACGTCAGAGAAACGTCAGTTTGTTTAATGAGTAATAATTATTCAGTGTTCGGTGTGTTTGTCAGCACGTCAACTGATGTTGTTTTCTGTGCACCCACAGGGCCGATGTGAATCTTCCAAGATGGCCGCCTGACCGCCGCACCCCCCAGTGGCCGCCCCCCGCCCTCCGCCCCCTCCCTGCCCCGACCCCGTCATGCGGGTGGCCAGAGAAAGGGGCAAGTGGAGGGCGGCGTCTCTCGTGCTGGTGCTCCTGCTGGCCCATCTGCTGCTATTACTACTCCTGCTGCTACTCCTGCGCCCAGACCACTTGCCTCCTGCCTCCGCCACCGCCGGGGACGCCGCAGCTGCCACTGCCGCTGCCCCATCCGCCGCCCCCCGACCAGACTTCTTGGTAGGTAACCACCCCCCTCTTCTCTCTCTCCCTCTCCTTCCTCTCCCACAGGCTGCCAGCGGCTTGTGTAATTACTTTGGCCAATCTATCATGGCCAGAAATCTATTACAAAATTAATGAAGAAAAATGTTTACCGCGTACTCGCAGCAGCTGCCCCAGAGCGCGGCTGCTTGAGAGCTCTCCTTAAGAGGGCAAGGAGCCGCTTCCCCCGCACTCTTAACCCGCTGATAAGGGAACTAGGCTGGGATTATATTTGTTATCAGATTCACGCCTTCGTTTGTTGGGTACTCAGTGCTAAGGAAGGCTGAGCCTCACATCCCAGGGCGCAGCGCTCCACCTTTACGACCTGAATTAATGTGAAGGTTAGGCCTCGATTACTGATTCATAAAAGAACACTATCTCATTTGCGCTTGTTTGCTTAGCCTTGCGTTACTTCAGCACCCATTCTTCCTTTCTCTATCGCCTAACTTTCATCCCCCTTGCCGCGTGCCCGCCTCCCCGATCCTCCAGACCCTCCCGTCCCTCGCCTCTCTTTCCTTTCTGGAGCGACTGAACTCCACTTGAAGTTTTTCCAAAGTTTAGACAACAACTCGTGCCGATCTGCAGATGATTCCTGATAGGTGGACTGTTCCTGTGAGATTTACGAATGGCGCGGGAACCGTAAAGGGGGAAATTAATCTTTTGGCGCCCTCTTTATGTCACTTGAGGAAAATACGTGCCCTTCTGCACACTCTAAATACTCCTCGGTATTGTCTCTCCCAGCCGTCGCTCGCTCCCTCTCCGGTCTCGCTTCCCCCTGTCCCGCGAGGCTGCATCCTTCACCGAGCCTCAGTCGACCGCCAAGTTTCTTTCTTTCGGAAAATTATATAGGACGTTAGATTACCCCTATTTTTCCCTTCTCAACCCCATTTTTATCCAGAGAATAAATTCCGAAACGCTTCTTCACAGTCTCTCTCTCTCTCTCTCTCTCTCTCTCTCTCTCTCTCTCTCTCTCTCTCTCTCTCTCTCTCTCTCTCTCTCTCTCTCTCTCTCTCTCTCTCTCTCTCTCTCTCTCAAGACTGCAGTTTTTTTCTTTTTCTCAGGTGTATCTGCGTCCTAAGTCTCCGCCTCTCCCATCTCGTTATGTCCCCGCTGACAGCAAGGCCACGTCCCCCTCTGTCATTTTCCTACCTCCAAGTCCTTCCATCCTCCTCATCCAACACTTCTTCTTCTTCCTACTCCTCTTTTTCTTCCTCCATTTTCTTATATCACCCCTCTTCGTCGTGGTAGTTGTCCTCTCCGTCCTCCTCCTCCTCCTCCTCCTCTTTCTTTTGCTTCTTTACCTATACTCTTTCTTTTTCCTTTTCTCCTCTCATAAATTCGCGTTGTCTACGGGCTCACCTCGCCAGCTTCCAATACGGCACCGCTTGATTCATAGTTATGCAAAATATTGTGAGCCAAATCTTGGGTAGGAAGCAAAAAGAAGAAAAGTTGCAGTAAGTCTCTCTCTCTCTCTCTCTCTCTCTCTCTCTCTCTCTCTCTCTCTCTCTCTCTCTCTCTCTCTCTGACCTCATTACTTCGATTAGATTAAGAAAACGTATCTTCATCTCGAAATTCCGTACGAAAGCTTCATTTTTTCCCTATCAAAGGATTCACCGAAGGAACACGAGTGATGCTGTGGGAGGGGAAAAGAAAGAGAACCCAATGTAGCTTCTGGGTGTGAAAATATTCCTCCAGGGCAGACAGATGAGGTGGTGTGTCCCTATCTCGCCCCGTGAAGAGCATCCTCCTCCTTTCTCCCAAATGAATGCAAATGACGTGCTCGTGTCTGGAGATGGCGAATTGCAGACTTGTCCTCGCCGTCACCCTCATGCTCGGTCGAGTAGCACCATTAGTCACCCACTCAGCCAGCACTCGCGACCCGGCAGCTGCAGGTGTGATGGCTGCGACCCGCACCACCTCGCGCCACCTCACGCCGGCCAGTCCATTAGTCACCACCGCCTTTTAGATGCTGTTTATTTAGCCATTCACTTGCCACTGTATAAAAGCGCTGGTGAATCTTGTGAGAGTATATTTTAATGGGCACTCGTATCTTGATTGTCTCGTTTGATGCTCAGTGGAAGGGATTTTAGCCAGGTATCTACCGGTCACAAGTTTAAGTTGATAGCGACTTATCCTAGTTGAAAGTGAGGTGATTGTTGTATGAAATGGCAACCCTCAAGCAATGTAGTCTAGGATAATTAAACCATAATAACTCCTCGGGTCACAAGTATGGTTTTAATAACGATTCATCCTCGTTGAAACTGAGCTAATTGTTGTACGAGTATGAAATGATAACTCTCATTTAATGCAATCGAGAGTAATAAGATCATAAGGTTTTTGTGGTCCACACGTGTAGGTTGAAAAAAAGATTCATCCTTGTTGAAACTGAGGTGTCTGTTGTATGAAATAGTAACTCTCATGCAGTGCAGTCTTTGCGGTTCATAGTTATAGGTTTAAAAGCAACTCATCTCTTCCCGTCTCATTCTTTCCCCTGACCCGCTCTTCCCTTTGACCCCACTCACCCTCGTCCACTCCTGGAAACTTTAGGAAACCCAGATAAGATAAGAAGAAAAAAAAACATTAAAATAATCGCCTTCCTTATATCTGCGAATATTTAAGCTCCTACAGTTTTTTTTTTTTTTTTTTTTTTTTACATTGTATTTACAGAAGAACCAAAACACTTTTCGCTTTAAATTGAATCCCCTCTTCACTGAGCCAACCCTCAACAGGTGCACGTTTCCATTCCTTTATTTATGAATCGACACGTGACCTTTGCCCGCGTGACCTACTGAGGTGTGGCCGCCAAACGTGAGGGCCGGCTGGAGTTTGACGTGGAATGTTTACATCTAAGTGCATCAAGAGGGACCACATTGTTACATCTACATCAAGAGAAATTGAATTTATAGGGTATCTCTCTCTCTCTCTCTCTCTCTCTCTCTCTCTCTCTCTCTCTCTCTCTCTCTCTCTCTCTCTCTCTCTCTCTCTCTCTCTCTCTCTCTCTCTCTCTCTCTCTCTCTCTATCTATCTATCTATCTATCTATCTATCTACGTGTTTCTAAGTACCTTCTCTTCCTTCTCTCGTTTTTCTCTTCTCTTCACCTCCTCCTCCTCCTCCTCCTCCTCCTCCCCCTCCTCCTCCTATTGCTATCTTATCTCTCCCTCCCTCTCCTTCCCTCTGCCCTCCCCTCTCTCCAGTAGGTCATTCAGTAATATAATATAAAAAGCGGAGGGGGAGATTACATAGATTTATGGCAGATTAGTGCGCGGATTTACGCTTCGAGTAGCGGGATATTTTTAGCCAGTAGCGGAGAAAGAGGAGCGCCGTGGACCGTGAATAGGTAAAGTACGTTCATTCCCCTTCTGCTTTATCGTCGTGGTTTTATGTAAAGTCTCGCCGCCGCTCTTGTGACATTTCTTTTTTTTTTTTTTTTTTCTCCCCATAATTGTGTTTAAAGGGCCTGAAAAGCTGCTTCAGATTTGGTGTAATCGTTATATTGCGCTTGTGTTTAGATTTATGTTTAGGTTAGGTTAAGTTAGATTATTGCTTGTATACTCCTGGTCAGAAGGCAAGTAATTATCTGCCCTTACTTTCAATGTCTTCTTTTTTTTCCATTATTTTTTTTTCCTCATAATTTAACGTAGAACATCAGAACATAAGGCTTTGAGTGACTCTGCATGAAGTCACCAGACCTACACGTGGCAGTTCCTGTGTCTTAATTCCTCTCATCTACTGGTAGTTGGCATTCTTAGTAAAGGACTTGGAATTGCGGGTAAAGGTTTAACACAGTAGACATGAGTGCAATATACGATTAGATTTCTCACCACGACTATGTACATTAA
>NC_087155.1:33277555-33337555 GCF_035594125.1 Scylla paramamosain | reverse complement strand
GAATCGCCATTCCTTCACGGAGCGAGGAGAATACGACCAATAAACGTAAAGGAGAAACAAAGAACTTCACGCTGCAACAAGCAAATATGAAGGATCGTTAGCTGAATAGAATTTTCATGCACGAAGAGAAAACTCAAGTACACGGAATACTTCAAGAAACTGCATTTGTAAAGAGAGAAACGTGACCATCCGGCTCGTGATGCTGCAGACTTGTGGAGGCAAAGAGGCGAGAAAGACTTACTAGTGCCTCGAGAAACGTGAGATTAGCAGCTTAAAATGTACTTTGCTGGCGCAGTTGCAGTGTTCCCACCGCACACACGTGTTCTGGCAGAGAGAAAATATGCTTCTTATAATTTTTATCATATTTCTTTTTCCTCCTTTGTTGGTGTTCAACGTTTAGAAAAATAAGGTATGTAGTATCCTCACGGTAATTTGTTTTCTTAGCATTTTCTTCATTTTTCTCTGTATTTATCTATTTGTTTGTTTGTTTACTTATAATTAAGTTTTCCCGCTTCTTAACACTGACAAACAGAGGCAGCCATCCAATTCATCTTGTCTGGTACTCGTGTGCATTTAATTTAATTTTACGTAAGAAAAATGCCAGTGAAGGGCAACATATATTATCAAAAACAGGAGAAAAACCTTAAACTTCCCACTCCCAAACAATACTACATTACAAGAAAAGCATTACCAAATTAACGAACCACATTGAGTTTAGATGTCTTCAAGCCCTTCCCTTGAAATATTGAGACGAAACGAGTTAAATCACAGAGCATCACGTGTAGCTCAGCCTGGGAATAGTAAAGGTGAGGTGCGTGTCTCTTAATTCGTGGCGGGCGAGTCTTAATACCATACTCCACCCCTGGTCCCCCTTCACCCACCCCCGGGGAGCGGCGTGCCTCGGGGCGTGCAGGTGACAGGAGCATTATGATTTTTGTGCCCCATGAGATGAGCACCTGGTGGGAGAGCGGAAAGAGTGAGGAAAGAGAGAGAAATGAGAGAGAGGAAGAGATAGGAGAGGAAGGTAGGGAGGTGAGACAGGAGGGTGAGAAAAGATGCGAATGTGCAGGTTAGGTGTGGCAGATTAAGTGAGGCAGAGGCGAGGCGTTAAGGGTGGTGGTGGCGGATCCTGAGAACACGGGAGTGGTGGAGGAGAGCGGTGGAGAGCCGAGGGACTGCGCGAGACAGAGGAGAAAGGTTGTGAAAATGGGTTTATCGTATGTACGTTGAGAGAGAGAGAGAGAGAGAGAGAGAGAGAGAGAGAGAGAGAGAGAGAGAGAGAGAGAGAGAGAGAGAGAAAGAGACCACCCGTATACGTAACACCAACCTCCTTCTGTCAGACCATTTCTTAACGCTGAGTCCAAGGAAGAGTGGAGGACTGCTGCACCTCGCCTGGCCCCGCTGCTGTGGATGCCTGTGTGGGGGTCATGAGGGGAGGGAAGGGGGAGCAGTCACTAAGACACCGAGACAGACTGCTGCTACGCTGGGCCAATCACCGTCATGATATCGAAGACAGATGCAATTAAGCAATTACGCGGCCAATACAGAAGGAGCGAATGAAGACGGGACGAGTGAGGCTGGAGTGACAGGCGGAGTGGCGCACTTAAATTGCTGTTGTAACTATCCAATAAGAGGAACATAGACCCCCTCCCCTCGCCATTGTCTTCCCTGCCCCCCTCCAGACCTTCGTGACGTTCGGGACGCAGCAGAATGGGGCACTGATCATTCCTTCTTTCTTTTTATTCTTATTTTTTTACGTATCTTTTTTTCACACGCCAGGAGTGTACATATAGTCGTAACTGATAATGCATAAGAAATTGTTATTGATAATGTATAAGAAAATGATATTAAGAGCAAATGCAGATTTTCCTCCCGCTCACCTCTGTTACCTGAGCCTGCCGCCAGATGTGGTGGGGAGACACTCGCCCCGGGACGTTAGTTGTCACGTCTATGCTGCCACGGCCTCCCCTGTATGCATTTATTTATGGACAGACCCGTAAGTCATGATGAGCCGCTGGGTGGCCACGTGCTGCCCGCCGCGGACTTGTGGCCACGCTAACTCTCAAAATGTTATGTTCATACTTGTAAGGTGTTTAGAATATCAGTCGTTATACAAGAATTATATAAACCAAAATGGGTAACCAGGACTTCCATATCCGAGACAGCTCGGCATGCACGCACCTGGCCGCCCGTGGCGCTGCGTGGGATGGCATCACTGCAGCAGGCATTCCCTTCAGTTTAATGGTGTCCGAGTTCCATAGGAGGATGATGTTGTATCAACTTCATTAACTTTTGACATGTCATTCGTTTTGCTACGGTGACAATGTTCACTGTGTTTTGGCGGCGTGCTTGAACGGGCGGATGCCCAACCCAGCAGGCAGCAGGGAAGGACAAGCAGCGGTGATCAGCGTGTAAGTCACACTAAAGTGCATCGTTTGCATAGGCATGGCGGGCACGTGTGAGTGGCGGGTTGGTGGCGCAGCGCTGGCCGCTGCTGTCCAGGCCGCGTGTCGCCACTTGCCGCTGACGTGTTAATTTCAGACTGAACGCACTGAGCAAGGTTGCCGCCAGCTTCATATTAAACATTGCCACTAACTTTGACTACCAATGTACAGTAATATTAGAATAGTTATCATAAGCTACTGCTACCTTCATTCATATGCACTGAGCATAATGAACGAACCATATCATTATAATCTCCCAAAGTAACTATAATAACTTGGAATAAAGCGGTTAGGTGTTCGTCGTGAATCAGAGAATATTTCTTATATATATATATATATATATATATATATATATATATATATATATATATATATATATACGAGTATATATATATATATATATATATATATATATATATATATATATATATATATATATATATATATATATATATATATATATATATTATGACACAGCAGCAAACCATAAAATTGTCACCAAAATTTTCTTGATGTACACAGTTCCCTGATAAGCAAGTAGGTATTGTGACTTTACTGAGCCCACACATTGTCCTTCTAAAGAAAGGGGGAACATACTTTTGTTTTCCACAGTCTCCCATTTTTCATCGTCTGAAAGCGAAAACGTGTCGGACTGTTGTGTGTAGGGGGAGGGGAGGCCAGGAGGAGGGAAGAGTAGAAAGACGAGAGGAGGGTGCCCTGGGAGACTACGGACGTGTGGGAGGGAAACTGGTGGAACGGAAAGTAGAGGGAGGCGGGAGAAGCGGATGTGGAGGCGTCAGTACCGGTAGGAAAAGAGGACTCGGTTAGAGAATAGATGTGTAGACAGTAGATAGCACCGGGGATTACTGAAGAGAAATGGAGAGGTGCCTTAAGACTACAGATAAATGGTACAACAACATGACAGGGAAAAGCAGCAGGATAGAACACCAATCTACGAGTAATACGTTAAAGACCACAGCTTTCCTCGTCTTCCCAAGTACACGACAACACAAACCCATCAACTACACACACACACACACACACACACACACACACACACACACACACACACACACACACACACACACACACACACACACACACACACACACCAGCTCACAAAGAGACGTGGCATTTCACCACAGTACATCCTCATTTATAAACTCTCCCTGGCCTTCACTTCTCCCTTACTCTCCCACCGCCAGCCCCTCTCCTCATATCTTTCTGCTCTTTCCACTACTGAAATATTTAACCCCTGACCTGGCCCGAGAGGCGACATGACCCACACACGACCTACACCTGACCTAGATTCCTTATTGACTTCCTGGCGACCTTAGTGCTGCTGGGAGAGGGGAGGAGGTGGCTTATGGAGTGGGGAGTGGTAGGGGGAATGCCCGTGTGGATGCCCTACAGACAGAGAGAGAGCTGAAGTGATGTGGTTTCTAGACATAGATCTATAGAGAAACAGATAGATAAATTAGCAGATATACGCATGTATGTATGAATGCATGGCTGAATAGATAGATGGATAGATAGATAAATGGGCAGATAAACAGATGGATTAATGAGATTCTGAGATAGGCACATGGCTAGATAAATTACATAGAGAGAAAAAAAGCGATGACTGGAGCTCAAAGATAGAGCAGCTTCATAGTAAAAGAAGATAGATTGAGGGATAAACTAATGGATGGAGTCGCGTCGCATCGTTCTAGTGGATTCACACGGATTTAAACAGATTACTTATACATAAATACCGCGCTGTGTTATTCTTCTGTATTTTTTACTTCACTTCATGATCCCAAAGTATATTTATCACCTCCTGTTTGTGAAAGTTTCCAATCCCACTGCTGCTATCCATGTTTTATTTAATCCTTTATTTTGTGCTTCTGTATCATCCCTGCGGCTTTAAGTATCCAAGAAGCGAGTTCGGTTATAGGTCTCTCTCTCTCTCTCTCTCTCTCTCTCTCTCTCTCTCTCTCTCTCATATCTATTTTCATCTATCACTTTTTTTTAAATCTTCCTTTAAATCTCCCTATTGACTTGGCACTAACAACCTCATTTTTGTGCCTAATCATCTACCACACACTATTGGAGAACCTATTTCTTCCTGTCTCTTGTTATTTTCATTAATATTATAAATCACATCAATATATACCTTCTTGTGTGCATTTAATGGCGCATATGCACGAGTCTATAGCAAGAGTTTGTGTGGCATTTGGTTCTTATAACTCTGGAGGAGATTTTAGTGAGCAATGACACTTCTGAAAGGACCCCCCATCACTTCTCTCATTCCCATGGCTTCCTCGTCCACTCCATTACGTTTATTCGGCACCCTTATGGCTCCTTTCGCCGCTCCTTCACTTGCACTTCTCACACTCAGGACCCTTTCTTAAGCCCTCGCTCCCCATCCTCTTAGCCACTCCGCTCTTTATCTAGGCCGCCTCGCTCTCACTTCACTGCCTCCCCCTAAACATTGATACTTCTCCTACTCACCTTCTTTACTCGTCCTCATAACTTGTCTCATCCTCCTCTCCCTCCTCTTCATCATCATCATTTTCCTCTTCTTTCGTTTTCTCCCTCCTTCTCCTCTTTTCCGTCTTTTTTTTTTTTTTTCATCTTCCTCCTCTACTTTTTTTCTTCTTCTCCTCTTCCTCCTCTAATAGTAATAATAACAACAGCAGTCAACAATAACACCAACATCAACCAATCCATCATCATCATCATCATCATTACCACTTCTTTCCACCTCCAGCAAGCCAAGCCAGCAGGTCACGGGGACTGAACACACGTAATACATACAGCGACTACAGGGCTTATAAACCAAGTGACCAGCTCTCTCCGGCCGTTCCCCAGGACCTCGTCAAGGGATTATTACACAGCGCCACTTGCTGACAGGAAGCGAGCTGCTGATGCCGTTTAAATCTCAATATCCCTTTTGTGTGTTCGTCCGGGTTTCATGGCTCTGATGTTGCTAGGAGAGAGAGAGAGAGAGAGAGAGAGAGAGAATATGGGGGAGGAATGGTGAAGAGTAAACGGATGTGTGTATGTGTATATTCTCTTCTTTATTTCTTTTTCTGTGAGGGACACTGGCCAAGGGCAACAACAATGTGGAAAAAAATAGTCTTCTGAAGGTAGTCCGAAGTCTTGGAACCTCCCTCGTGAAGGAGATTAAGTAATGTGCTGGAGGAGGATACACAGGAGCTGGCAGTGTTCAAATTTTATGTTAAACAGAGAATTGTCTTCAAAAATTCATCGTTGTCATAGGCGGGAAATACACGGACGGGTAAGGAAGTTCTAGTGTGTGTGTGTGTGTGTGTGTGTGTGTGTGTGGCTCCCTTACAAAGTTACCTCCAGGCTTCTCCTCTCTCACACATTTTCCTTAATCTTTCCTCCATCCATCTATCACATTATCATCTCACCTCTGCTTTTATTCTCAGCTGGAACGTGAAAACAAACATGGAGTAGGCGTGGCTAGGCGGAGTGTACCGTTGGAGGAAAATACGGTACTCGAGGACACGAAGACGGATATTGCGGAAGCCAGAGTGAGCACGCATTATCAATCAAAGAAAACGGAGAGCACAAGGGAGAACCAATTTCGAGACAGAGAAAATAAGGATATTTCCCAATATTTCGCTGTAGTCTTCACTGTGCTTCGTATTTTTTTAGTTGTACGCTTCCTGCCCCCGTGCTAAGGGTCCCTCAAACGGGTCTGCCAGCAAGCCTGTTATTGTGAGGCCTGAAACACGTGATAGAGTTACCGACGTGTGTGTGCGTACGAAAAGAGAAACCGTCATTCTTTATTTCCGGGTAGCGGGTCAAGTTTTGTGGCATAAGGATTTGATGGCTGCATATATTTTGATGTAAATATGCATGTACTTTATGAAATTATATTTATATGGATATCTATTATGTGACTTCTAGCTGTGATCATAAAATTCTCTCTCTCTCTCTCTCTCTCTCTCTCTCTCTCTCTCTCTCTCTCTCTCTCTCTCTCTCTCTCTCTCTCTCTCTCTCTCTCTCTCTCTCTCTCTCTCTCTCTCTCTGTGTGTGTGTGTGTGTGTGTGTGTGTGTACCTGATAGAGTTTCGGGCGCGTGATAAGCTCTGATTGGTTCTTGTTATATTCGTGTGAAGTGACCTTACGCTTGTAACGAAGGGGATATGGTCGCCTTGTATTCGATCAACTTGCTGTGTGTGTGTGTGTGTGTGTGTGTGTGTGTGTGTGTGTGTGTGTGTAGGAACATATAACTCTACTCTACTGCTACACTCGGCTACAAAGTTCAAATTTCGCACACAACAGTAAGCACCAGGTATACGGATCAGCATAATGAAAAACGTTGCCATGGCCTGAGCAAAACAACACTAGATAAATCAAAATAAATCTTGACACAACTACGCACATAATAACAATAATACTCTATAATATTAAAACCGGCCGATGCATCTTCTGTAGTAACCGCAAGTCAATAATTTCGAAACTCTGCTCATCCACTCGTTGTTATTCATTTCAATACCAGGTTTAGTTTTCATCAGGGGCATCTCATCTTTCAAGTCACCAGGTTTTTTTACAGTTCCTCATTCATTCCCTTCTCCTTCCCTCAGATGCCGTTTCTGCTGTTGCCTCTTCGCTCAGCTTCACGTTATTACTTCTTATTTCAATACTAGCTTCAGTCTTCAGCAGAGCATTTCATCTCTCAAGTCACCAGGTTTTTTCAGTTCCTCTCTCGTTCTCTCCTCCCTCCCTCAGATGCCATTTCTGCTGTTGCCTCTTCGCTCAGCTCTACATTATTAATTCTTATTTCAGTACTAGCTTCAATCTTCACCAAGCCATCTCATCTCCCTCATTTTTACAGTTGTTTATTTGTTCTGCTTCATTCCCTCCTCCAGATGCGGTTCCTGCTGCTGCCCCTCCTCCGCCGAGCCCGTAGCGTGGTGCCAGAGCCGTATCTTCCCTACACGCCTCTCCTGCTCCGTGCCACGCCCTCCCTCAGACGACTGCCACGCGTCTACGCCACACGCCTCATCTACAGGGTTAGGCCTTCTCGCTACTTCGTCCCTCATACTGTGTTTTGTTTGTTTGTTTGTTTTCTGTTCTTGCCTTTCCCTTTTCCAGTTTGCTCCCCTGTATCGTTTCTGTTCTTCATTTTTTATGTTGTCTATTATTTTCTATTAATTTCATGTAATCTTATTCTTTTATTTTTCGACTGTCTCCGTTGCCATTGTTTTCACTTTTTTTTTTTTCAGTCTTTCCGATATTATCATTCATGTTCATCACTTTTTGTCTCTGTTCTACCATCTCATTATTATCTTCTTGCTTATCTTCTACATACTTTCCAACTGCCATGCTATCTTCGTCTTTCCAATGCAGCTTTCTTCTCCATTCTCCTCTTACTTCTCCATTCTCCATTCTCCATCCCTCACTTATGTTCTTCCATTTCTCTTCTATCATTCCTATTCATTCTTCTTGTTATCTCTCCTCTCTTTTCATACATCCCCTTCCTTCTCTCATGTTATCCTCGTCTTTCCCACACAGTTTTCCTCTCCAGTCCCTCTCCTTCTATCATTCCTATTAGCTCCTCTTTTTATCCTCTCCTCCCAACCGCACCCTTTCATCCCTCTCTTCCCCGCCCTTCATGCCGCCTCGTCTCCCTTAATAGAGGCATATCGGCCCCTGTCAGACGTTAATTACTTGACGGCGTCTTGGAGGAACGAGGCAGAAGTGTTAGCATTTGTCAAGACGTGATTCTCTCTCTCTCTCTCTCTCTCTCTCTCTCTCTCTCTCTCTCTCTCTCTCTCTCTCTCTCTCTCTCTCTCTCTCTCAGACTGCGCACATCCATAATATATTCAACGTAAAGAAACAAGCTATGCCAAGTTCTATTTCTGCTTCACGGACCGGCCTGAATACGTCATTAGATGCTGTTATTATACAGTCTACATTATTTAGTTTTTCTCTCTCTGGCCCAACAAAAGCAAGCACGCTCAGTGAAAGGCATTAAAAACAGGATTCAAAAGTTGCCCAGTATTGGCTTCATTAGGGAAGGAGGCCTCGAGGGTTGGTAACGAGGCGTTGTACCTCAACTCCCTCTAGTAGACAAACACTCGCAAATACCGCCCTTCCTCCCTCGTCCGTCTCTCTCTCTCTCTCTCTCTCTCTCTCTCTCTGGTTTGAAAGTAACAGTGAATCTCAAAGCACTAAAGGACAATGCTCTAACTCTTTCTATTGTTTCCTCTTTGATTATTCGTCAGTCAGTCCTGTTGTTTTAGCTATTTTTTTTTTCAGCAGTAAGTACAGTAATTCTCTCTCTTTCCATTCAGACAGTCACCTTTAGTTTCCCTCAGTCGTTTCTGATGATTCTAACCTTTATATCTTTTCCCTCTCCTCCACTTTCTGTTCCTCTACCCAGGCGCGGAAGATCGTCGCTCGCACAGCCTTTCTTGTGAAGCGAGAGGAGGTGACCATCATGGCGGGACACGACGAGGCAGCTGATTTGTGGCTGGCGGCGAATTTCCTCACAGGCAAGTGTTTGAAACGTGTTGTAGGTATAAGTGGTGTGGGAAAGGCATAAGTAAGAGCGTATCATGTTGTAGGGAATGCTGAAGCTGTAGGACATGTAGACAAGTGTGTGAAGTGGTTTATGGGTATTGGCTGTATGAGAAATGTGAAAGCTACCATTGATAATCTGTCATGTAGGGACTGGTAAAAGCTGCAGGATATGAAAATGTAGAGACTGTCATGTAGAGGCTGTCATAAATGGTGTCATAAGGGCTGCCAGAAGTTATCAAACACATAACAGTTTTGCGTGAATGGTAAATTTCAGACATGTGTGTGTTTCGATCACGTCTTTGTAAGAATGGCAGGAGTGTGAAGTGACTGTGAGAGGCTGAGGTGCTAATGTCGTCATGAAATAATTGCCATAACTTGTCAACATCATGGCAGGTCAACAACAGGTTTTTTGAGGTCATGTATTACTGGCATATTCAGTATTAGGCTCATCGCAACGTTTGAAGGATGAAATGCAGTAAGTCACCTTGTTTTCTCTTCATTACCCAGCCTTTGTTTTCCTTCAATTAGGTCGCCTTTACCAGAACGACAGCCTCCCATTTGCCACAGCCAACCTGGGAGGCGGAACATTGCAGGTCACCATCCCCCTTCCGGGCCAGCCAGAGCACATCAAGAGGACCATTAGCCAAAGGAGGAAAGGCGGCGGAGTAAACCAAAGCGGCGATAGAAATAAAGAACACGGAGGTGGAGGGACGGGGAGCAGCGCGCACCAGGGAGGAAAACAAGACGCTCGGGGAGTTGACCTGACGGCAGCCTCTAAAAATACGCACAGGTGGAAAACTAGCGATAAGGCAACCAGTGATAACCGAAGCAGCGGAGGTGGAGGGAGTGGTGGTGATGGTGGTGGTGGTGGTAGGGCGGGAGGGACAAGGACGCGAGGGAGAGGGAGGGGCGGGATGAGAGGGGGTTTCACGGTGTACAAAGGGAGTCAAAGTCAATCAGAACACGTACAAAAGAGAGGTCGTGTCGGCGCCTCTACGCGACACAGGGACACTTCAGGTTCTGCCCAGACGCCGAGGCGAGAATCCGAGAGGCGAAACAGTTGGAAGAGGTTTCGAGGCCCTTTTATGAAGCCTCGGAACAGAGCAGTGAATCCAAGCCAGCGTGTGAATAATTCTGTTGTTATTGTACCTCAGAACGCGAGTGATAGATCGGGAGCGGGTGAGAAAAAACTTCTTAAAGAAAACAGCGAACCGAACAGGGCCTTCCGAGCACAAGACACAGAATGGGAAGGTAATTCTAGACGAGAAACAACAGATACTCGCAGGGACACGGAAGAAAACAAAGCAAGACAGAGGAATGATAACGTAAGTGGAAGTAGAGGCAGAGAGACACACGGAAACCAGGAAGGGAAATTCAAAGATAACAACAGCCCGGGCTCTAAAAGTGGGACAAGGAAAGGAGACAAGAAAAACGAAGAAAGCCAAGTAGGTGAACAGACGGAGGAGAAACACAGACATGGGCATGGTAAAGGAAGAACACCAGTCGTAGGGAACACCAAAGGCTCAATAGTGAACGCAGAGGGTCCCACACGAACACAAATATCAAGAAAAGGAGACAAACTGAATACAGAGACACAACGAACTAAAAGCACCATTGGTTCCACACTTAATCATACGAGTAATGCAGACAAACGCGTCACTTTAGAAGGATCATCCAACAAAAGGTTGGACTTGTTGGCTTCCAGATCACGCAGACTTCGACCTCCTCGACGAAGAAAGCATCCCAGAAGACACAGACAAAGAAACCAGAAGAAACCAACACGAAGAAAAGGAAGCAATAGCAATAACAGCACTCAGAGTGAACACAGGAATGAGAAGAGTAATTTATCTGGACAACAGCAACAGCAGCAGTCATCCCTCGCGTCCCTCTCACCCTCACTGCCTGCTGAAGGGCTGCCAGGACCTGCCCGGAAGCAAAACACACATCGAAAATCACGGAGAGAGGACACTGAACCCCGTCAAGATGCTACCTCGGAGAGAACCTCGTCTGATCATGAACACCACCAGAATCGCTCTCATGTTTCCCCTGTCCAGACGACACACCCAGCAGAGGCTCAGACTCACGGTCATCGTTCAGTGCTCCGTGAAGGGCAAAGGAAAGATAACGTGACTCGACGGAGAAACTTGAGAACTCAGGACAAAGGCAACAAGTCAATTACCACTAATAGTCAAACAACACCTCGAGAAAAAATTAGTGTTTCTAAAAGCTCCTCAAGTAAAGTGACGGACAGCTTTACTCCAGACAAAACAGCTAATGAGAACTTGGCGAATGGTAGTGGCGAGATCGATAAAAGAGGGGAGGAGGTCGGCGGCGGAGGCGCGAGAGGGACAGTGACGTCACACAGGGAACGGGAAACAAACGAAAAAGTGATGAAAAACAGCCACAACACAACCTTGCAAGAGAGCCGGGACAGAGAAAAAACGAGTGCGTCGACGACTGGAAATCATTCACAGAGAAGAAGAGGGAGAAGAAAATTCAGTAGTAAAAGAAGACGAAAAGCTTGGAGTTTGCGAAGAAAGAGACTAGAACAACAGAGAAACCTTTTGCACAACAAGGGAAACACAACACACATCACTTCTGTGCTCGGCGCCTCCCTAAGTGATAATCCACATGAGGCAAACAAGACTCAGAGTGTCGAGGAGTCAAGGAGAGCAGACAGACGAGAGGCCGAGCGTTTGTCTGTCCGTGAGATGACAGACTCCCCGCTGCCTCAGGTAAGTGGCAACCGTCAGGTTAATAATAAGATCCACCAGCACACAACACGGTTTGATCCATCCTTCAGCAGCAGCGACACACAGACAAGTCCACCCGCCACTGCCTTTCCTTTCCCAGAAAGAAAAAATCAGCCTAGATTGATGTCAAGACGAGATAGAAGACGTCAGCGTCAGCGAACGGCTCGCGTGCAATCTGGCGCCACTGCCTCGAAACACGCGTCTCTGCGTGTTAACGCCCACGTCGCCGAGAACCAAAGTCAAGATACATATCAAAGGAATAGATCAGAGAATTTACAAAATGTTCAGAAACAGACGTCTCATCGCCAGCGTCATAACCATGGTGGTCGTCGTCGCCATCGCCGCCGTTATCGTCGTCGTCGTCGTCGCCGTTATCAAAGGAAGGAGGATGTTCGCGGAAGGAGATCAGTGGAAGAAGTCAGACATAATGCACTTTACGGCCCGAATCGACTCTTGCCTCCTGGTGAGGAAAGAGAGTCAGTCAGGTGGAGAAAAAACGATCAAAGAAACAGAAGAGAATTAGCCGACCCTTTTCTTGTTGTGGGTGACTGGAGAGGTTCTTTACGCAGGAGTTATTTTGGAACACCATTTCCTTGGCAAAACGCTCGGGAGAGATGGCGGCGCCTGATGCCACGAAGAGACACCGAAAAGTCCTCCCAAAGTGGGGCGGGAAACTTTTGGCAGAGTGTTAGATCAGAGGAGCCAGTAGACTCCCCGCTGAGGACCGAGATTAGAGGAAGTTCAGGCAAAGAATTTCAAAAGGCCTCACGTTTTCTGAGGCGTCGGAGAAGCGTCAGCAAATTAGCCTGGGAGACAAAAGCAAAAATGAAGGCCAAAAGGCAAAATTTGGCTGCGGCTTTAAGTCAGCGGTGCGGAAGGACTGGTGCGGGATTATTAAGGTCATGTGGGGAGCCGGAGATGAACTGCCAGCCAGGTGAGGGAGACCCTCGCCAGGCGGAGATGGTCGACGGAAAATGTGATCACCTCAGCCTTGCCGGTAACCAGAGTGCCTCGGCCGAGCGAGAACCTTTACCAGGGAAAGACCGCAGCCCGAAACGATACCTACAGCAAGTCGGTGACACCGCACTCGTCATGGTCACCGACGGGGGAGGAGAGAACGGTGGCGGCTACCAGCGGACGAGGAGGGAACTTCGGAATCTCTCTGGCACTCCGAATGTCACGTACCGATGCTCGCCCTCTCACAAATACTGGCTCTTCGCCTCCAGGTGGGTACGGCCACTCCCAGAGGGTGGACGAGATTAGCTTATTTTGTTGGTGTTTTGGCCAGAAAATATTACCGTCCTGATTCAATTCAGAAAACTTATTTCCTATCGATGATAGACTATTTTCAATATAGCTTTTTTTTAGCCTTGGAGGAAAGAGATTACCTAAAACTCTGTGTTTCAAGAATCTTCAAATTGTGAGGTCGAACGCAGTCAGGCGGGGTGTGAGTGTACTACAGTGTAGTGGTGCAGGGGACACAAGGGAGTCGTGTTGGTGCAGCCGCTCATTTGTTTGCACCAAATACTGTTGACAGATGATAATGAGACATTTTTTTTTTCTCGCAGTAATGACAAACATCTAACAGCAAAGCTACAAATTATTTCAGTGAACTGGTACATTATAGTCGGTGTTGAAAATGTTAAAGTGATGCCATGTGTCACAACCGTCACGAATCGAGGCTTAATATGCTTTAAAATGAAACGTACTCAGAATGTCTGTTTGTAGCCATCACAGAGCCGGTTCATTATTTTAAACAGACATTCAGCATATTAATTCTGCGTGCTAACATACACCCTGAGCTGCCGCTGCTGCACGATGAGTTTTTTTTTTTTTTTTTTTTTATACTGTTTCTTCTTAATATACAGCATGCCAGCATTAATCTTTTAGCAGACGTACTGGACACAACGCACCAAACATATAATACATAGTTACTGTGTCGCATGTTGAATTATGATGAGTATTTATTTATTTATTTTTTTTTTGTGCTGTTCCACGACATTTAATAAACTCATGCCAAGTAGAAAGAACCTAACTATAGCACAAACTGTAGTACTATTGACGGAAAGAGTGTGACGAACAATTTCAAATCAGTTCAAGTATCCAGGATTGTAGTGCATGGAGACGGAAATAAACACCACACTTCACTCAATAATGCTGTAATCATTTCTTTCCAGCATGCCTATGGGTCTGTATCCTCTCAGGGTGAAGATCCTGCAGAGCGGCAACCTAACCCGCGTCGTCCCCACCTCGCAAGACTCGAGGCCTCTGGAAACCACGAATGTATCACCGCCGACCACCCAGCCCCCGCCCACCCCAGCCACGCCGCACCACCGCTCGGATATCCCGCCGGAGGAGGAAGATTACATTGGCGAAGACGAAGAAGAGGACCCCAGCCAATACTCAGGAAACCCTTCCACTCCCAGCACCATTCAACCAACCCATCCAACCACTTTTGTCCACTCTACTCCTCCATCCACGACCCAGCAGCCACCACCGCCCTCCCGCCCGCCCTACACTACAGTGAGAGTAACGAATAAGTGGGTGGAGGAGACGCTGGCCAAGGTGAAGACGGTGGTAGACTCGATATTGAAATCCATCGGGTCTGCCAGAAGCAACGTGGAGGAGAACAACGGCAAGAAGACACCAGATCAAGATGGAGTGAATGGAAATAAGGAAGGTAGTGAGAAAAGGATGGAAAGAAGAAAGGGTGTAAAAGGAGAAAGAGAAGGAGGAAGTAGCAGAAGTGAAGATGGCGAGAAAGGTAAGGAGAGAAATAGTGAAGGACAAGGACAGGCGAGGGACGACCGAGAAAGAGGAACCAGAAAAGAAGGAATCGAAATGGGAAGGTTAGGAAAGAAGAGGTCGCGAGAGAGAAATAGGAAGGGGAAGAGTGAAGGAAACAGAAAGCGAACAGAAAGAAGAGAAAGCCAAATCACCTTGGAAAGTTCGGAAGACCAGGAAGCAGACGGCAGAGAGGGAGAAAGGAACGGACGCGGGGAAAACACGGAGAGTTTGAGAAACGAACACAATAACAGGGAAAGAAGAAAGCACGGGAGGAGGAGAAATGCGGCGAGGAATAAAACAGAAAACAATAGAAGTTTTCTTGATAGTGGAAACGGAGGAAGTGAATCAGAATTTTCAAATAATACAGTAAGTCAAGAATCGGACAGAATTCCCGGCACCTGGAAACAGAAAGCCGGTGGTGCCTCCATATCTCCACCAAATCGAGTCTCCGAGGTATCTGGTGCCGATGAAAGTGTTTCCGGTAGCGAGCCAGAAGGTGGGGAAGATGCTGCTGCCAGGAACACGGAGTTTGGCGTAGAAACTGAAACTCTTCCCGAGCCTTTATCTGTTGTGTCTCAGGGTGAGGGCATCGCGAGGGTCGAAGGTGAAAGACATTCAGGAAAAAAAGGCGAAGGTACAAATTATTCACCGGCTACCAATGTGAGGACTGAATCACCGGTGACCTCTTTTCCTCGTGACAATGGAACCAGAGTGAATTATGGAGACGAACATGTGATGACTTTAGAAGCGTCTACTTCCCTCCCGACTAGAATCTCGTCCAGCATCGACTCAGGTAACAATGGTAATGACACAACGGGTAACAGCGGCGCTCCAGCCTCCAAGCAGACTATCTCCTCCGTGACGGACCTGCTCTTCACCGTCCCCAACGAGAGGGTCATCAAGCCGGCGCAAAACAGTCAAGTTCAGAGCGAAATAAAGTCCACAGAAAAATTAATACGGACGTCCCTGGAAGGTCTCTTGTTCCGCGTTCCCCCGGGCGGCACCACGAGTACCAGCAAGCAGTCACAAGAAGAAAAGTCAAGTTTGAAAACTTCAGAAGGTAGTCAGACGGTCACTGCAACTACTGCCGTTCCAGACGCCACGACACCGATGCGTGAAGTGACAAGACCAGACGGCACTGAAGCCCCGAGTGTGGACGCCGAGACCATTGTGACAGACAGCAAACCAGCTCACCGCCAGAGGTCCGAAGAGAGGAGGAGAAAAAAGATCGCTGGAGCAGAAGGGACTCAGGACACAGTTTACCAAAGACTCAACGCCACAGAAAATGAATCGAGACAGCCAAACAGGGCAGAGGAGAAGGAGGAAGAGCAGAAACAAGAGGAGGAAGGGGACCTCATACTCCGCACGGCTTGTCTTCCAGTAGGTTCCATAGGACGGTTCAAAGTGGAGGGCGTGACGTACTTGGTGACCGGTATGGGAGCGGGACCAGGAGCCGAGGACTGCTGGAGAGAGGTCACCAACGTAGTCAATAGACACATCCGATTGCCAGCCCTGAACCAAACCACCCTTCTGGCCACCACCGCCTTCTACTTCGTGGCAGCCAGCGCTAACTTGATTGGTGAGTCGTGATTGCCAGTTGTTAGGGGAAGGGGAGACGGAGGCGCAGGCGAAGGCAGCTATAGGTTGCGCTAAGGTTGGCTGCCAGAACGGAAATAACAGATATGGGAGTTGCAGAAAAAAAAAATTAACGTGAGATTTTTTACGCCAAGTAAAAGAATACAGAGTGAAATTAATAAATAAAAAACCTACAGTGAAGCACTTTTGAATGTTCAGTGTAAAAGGGAGAAGTAATACTTGGTTTCAGAGACAGAGGAGGAGGCACGAATGAGTTAAGTAAGGGAAAGAGGGAAGGAGATAAAAACACAGCAGGCCCTTCTCACCCCATCACCCCTCTGCCTCCCTCCACAGAACCGGAGATGACCTACGGCTTCGTGAGGGTGGAACAGTTCCGGCTGGCGGCCAACCTTAGTAAGTACATCTCGTGGGAGTCTGTGTGTCTCTGGTAATCCTCTGTACCGCTTCCTTCTGCACCAATTCAGTCTGTCTCATCACCACTAGCATTACCTTTCATCACTGCGTTTGTAATTATCACATCCTCCGTACCACTGTTATTATCTGTTGTCACCATCATTGTTTTCCTATTACTACATTCAGTATTCTCACTACCACCGCCACTACGACCACCACCAGTACCACCACCACCACCACCACCACCACGACTGTAGCTAATAACGGAAGTAACACAAATTGCTCCCGCTTAGTCGGAACGGAAAATTTAGTGGCTGTCGGTGAGCATGTTGGTGAATTATGCGCAGTTTTCACCGTTTATGTCCAACGAGGATGTAAATTTTGGTACCTTACTTGCACGCCACCGCGACCAAAGCCACGCCAGTGAAAATTGTGCTCTGGAAAAATTAAATCCCTTATCCAGGCCTTATAGAAGAGACTCTTCTGTTAATTGGGAAAATAAAATGTTAAGGATTGTTAAGTGAACGTTTTCATTTCGTGATAAATGATCGCAGGTGAATTTAACAATTACCAGTTATGGAAATTTTTATCAGTTTAGTTTCGTTCGATGTATGTATGTATGTATGTATGTATGTATGTATGCATGCATGTATCGAAATGTGTTAATTGAATCGTACAGTCTTTTCGCCACCTACCTACCTACACACACACACACACACACACACACACACACACACACACACACACATGTAAACTTGACTTTGCTATTCAAAATAATTTAATACGCTTGATGTACGCCAACCCTCCCTTGCTGTGCCTGATGAAATAGCTGCCTGGCATGGAGGAAAAACACCAGCACGGCGGACTGGGTGCATGGCATCAGGCTCATTCTACTGGTCTACTGGACTCCTGTTCCCACCTCTGTATAAAATCTTTCCCCTGTCCTCATTACCTTTCACGATTACTAGAGATTATCATGAATTCCGCCTTTGTATAGATACTTTCCCCTACTCTGATTACCTTCCCTTTAATAGAAATACTGTAGAACCTTGCTTGGTATAAGATGTTCATCCTATCGTAATTATTTTCCACAATAACTAGAGGACACCACGAAAGCTTCCTCTGTATAAGATATCCCTCCTTTTCTGATTACCTTCCATGATGACTAGAGAATACCATGAAAGCTTCCTCTGTTTAAAATCTCTCCCCCTATCCCGCTTACCTTTCTCGATGACTAGAGGACATCATGAAAGTTCCGTTAATACTGCTTACAAGCATCCCCAGTGTAGGATGTTTCCGTTAAATCGATTGAGTTAGTTTCCCATTAAATTTGACAGTAACGGTGTTTTATCATTGTTTTCACTGTTGGTATCTCCCGTAGCCCTTGGTCAGCCCTCTTCGCATGTTAGACACTGATCTTAATCAGTATAGTATATTATGTAATGCTTTGAATTTTGACCCTAATCTACTGCCATAGAGCGTATCGTTCATCCTATTCTATAACCAAAGCTTAATTACCGAGGAACAGTTAACAGCACACCATCGGATGCCACAATTCATGGCAAATCTCTAACAGAATGGAGTGCTGGCAACAACAGTTCATGACAGACAGACGTATTTAACTCCACCACCAGCAGAACGTGCCGCTAGAGTAGTGGGTGATGTCGTTATGAGTGATGAGCAGGACGGAAGATCAGTGCGAGGGATTGTCAAGGTGTAGCTCCCTATTTGATCCCTATCCCTCACACACACACTCACACACACACACACACACACACACACACACACACACACACACACACACACACACACACACACACACACACACACACACACACACATGCACGCACACACGGCCTGCCGCCTCTGTTTGCGGGCTGAGTACACTACAAATATGGAATGTACTCAACCGTCGCGGGTTTGCGGAATGGTCAGGCTTTTTCAAGGATTATCCTCACTTGACTCGATTTGCTCAGCCTTTCTACGGGTCCCCTCGCGGCCTGCTGTGCCCTGGTCGGTGTGATGCCTCGCCTCTCACTCCGTGTGTGCTACTCCTGGCTCAACTCTGCACTTACCGCGAAATACTGTTGTCCCTCCTTGGCTTAGAATTCGTTAGTTTCCTCTCAGAGTTGTCCTTCTTTGTATTACTGTTGTCTGATGGAGGTTAGTGGTTTTGTTTTTATTTTTGATTTGTTGTCTTTTCCAATTCATTATTTGAAGAGCGTTGTGAAATAGTCTTAATTGTGGTAGAACATTTTTTTTCTTTCTTAATGAAGTTCTTGGTATTTTTATTGTTGTTCCTCATTACCACTCAGTATTAACTGTTCCCTCTTTTTTTTACTTCTTCCTCTTTTCTTTGTCCCCACATATAATATTTTGGTCCGTCCTCCAGGCATACTCTTACCCACTTCTCTGGAACTGCGCTCAAGCATGAAATTTCTCAATTAACTGGAGTGTCTCTACTTTACCAGCCCATTACGTTATAAAACTCCCCAGTAACTGCAAAATAACCTGTTATTTTCCATACTTATAACCAAGGACACACACAAATTGTTACCAAGTCTCCTCGTCTCCAAGAGATATAGATTTTATCTTAAAAACGACGGTACGGGAATTTTTTTTTCCTTATTTTTTTTTTTTTTTTGGTCTGTTTTGATTCACTGTTCCATCACACGATACTCGCTCACCAAATACCTAGAATGTTCTTATATTTCGCATATTTATTCTTTTCCTTTTGCATCGGATGTTTTATTGCGCTTTCTAATGTTCATCCATCTCTTTGGCAGCTTCATGGTTCTCTTTTATCTTAATTATCATTGCATTTTATCTCCCCCGATTCCATGAAGGTTAACATACACGCGTGCCCTGCTGGCGTGCTCGCTTCTTCATTTACTTTGAATTGTTCGTGTAATTGGCGAGTTTATTGGCCTCGTAGAAACTCACTTTTGTTCTCTAACTCCTCGATGCTGTATAATTACCTGGTGCACGGTCTCCATTACTCTATTACATGTACAGCTACTCATAAAAGTTGATTGGGATGAGAGAGAGAGAGAGAGAGAGAGAGAGAGAGAGAGAGAGAGAGAGAGAGAGAGAGAATCCGGTCAGTCCCCATCTGTTTCTTAACGAACACTCCCACTACCTTCAATGAGGGAGTACTCACTATTACCTATATTTCACTAGTTGGTAATACACTATACTTCATGATCTAACCTCGGATCTAGGACGAAATAAATAAATAAACAAGGCTCACGAAGATGTCACTCCCTAAACAGAACAGCCAAATGAATTGTCCAAAGTTGGAGGATAAGTGCCTTGAAACCTCAAGAGGAAATACAGAAGCAGGCAAGGAGACGTAGAACTTGTGATATACTTCTAGTCTTCAGAGTTTTTTCATTGCGTCTTAAGCACACTGATCTGCTGACAGCCTCCTTACAAAATTTAGAAATTGATATATTCTCTTTACATCATATGAATTAGTACTGAAGGAGAACGCTCAGCAAAGGGTGAACGTGACGCGTTATTCTGTTCTGGCCAAAACTGCTCCTCAAATCTCCTTGCTCAATGTCAGAAGTTGCGAGAGAAGCATCACGTGCATTGAAGCAGTGTGTTACAAGTTGAGGCACGCGGTGTGTTAGTTAAAGCTTTGTACCAACACCTTGAATTACTTTTACCGTTATATACAACATCACGTCCTTCATCCTTCATTTTTCCATTGTCCTCCCGTCCATCTTCTTTACCACACACATGATTGCATTCATACGCAAATACTACATGTGCATGGGATAAATAGCTTCATAGAGTGGCTATTTAAAGCGTCATTGTTGTTGTTAGTGTTATTACTATTGATATCAGGCTATACGTATTTATGATTGTTGTTGTTGTTGTTGTTCTTGTTGTTACTACTACTACTACTACTACTACTACTACTACCACTACTATCACCACCACCACTACACTCACCATCACCACCACTACTCGTACCTCCACCACCACCACTACCTGATGTACCCCAGCGTGGACAAGGGAACCTCAAATCCACTCCTAAATATCATGTGTCTAATTAACACACAGCCGGCAGTCACTCGTTACACACAGCCATCGTAAAAATTAATCACCCCATCGAGCAGTTACCAATAAATATCAGAAGTAATTTGACTCCATACACACACACGTACATTTCCAATCAAAGTCATTACCGTTTTGATGCCAATATTCTCTTCTTTTTTTTTTTTTTTCATGTACATAATGGCTGTCGAAAAGTTGGCCCTTTGCATTGAGAAATAAGAACGAGGCAGTGGCGGGAAAGAAAAGAAAAATTTTGATGCATAGAAATGGGCGATATTGAAAGCCTTGAATACTCGATGTGCGACACGGAACCAAGAGACCAAGAGACGAAGAGGAAGCAACAGGCTCTGACTCCTGACTCCAGACACCTTGACTTGTTGTTGTGCAGGAAAGGACGAGACAGACAAGGCAGCCGGGTGATGAAATGAGCATCACATCCACACAGACATATACCACATCACATACGTGCAAATTCAAGACACTTCTCATAATATTTGTGTAATCGTTTAACTGTACTCTTTTAGGAAATAGCACCTGCATTGGATCTTTTTTTTTTCAGACTTCTGTTGGCCTTTTCCAGAGCCACTCTTACAAGATTAAAAAAAAAAAAGTAACAAAATAGAGAATGACACAAATGCTCAACAAATTTACGTCCTTCAAGTCAACTCACGCATTTTGCCTGTCGACATAAGGACACGAGTGAGGAAGAACAACCATAACACTCATACATTGCCTTGGACATTCGTTACAATCCAGGCAAGGCGTGCGTGTGTCTCCTTCCGATGAAACACTAAGACGAGCACACTTCTCAAACGATGGAAGAGTACTTGGAAATCCATCAACAAAAACAAGAAATAAAATAAGAAGTGTCCAGATTTGAGACTTACAATGAAGTGACAAGGCTGTTGACACTTCCGGATGACTGGTGTGTGTGTCTGTGTGTGTGTTTGTGTGTAGTGGAGTGTAGTGTTTGTGTAGTATGTATGTGTGGAGGAGGAGGAGCAGTGGAGGAGAGGAGCAAGTCAAGGCGCCAGGCAGTCACTCGGGTCCAGCAATACCTGCTTTGATCTGATGTATCGGGCACCGCCAGGTAGACGCTGCCCTTTAACAGAGGAGCGGCGTGGCGTTGTGGTGGTGGTGGTGGTGATGGTGGTGGTAGCGGCCTATGACCTTCTTGGCCCCCGTGTGGTGATGCACCGGCCTATGTGGTGACGTGTATGGGGGACGAGGCAGGGAAACAACACCATCAAAAGAGAAAAATGGTTCCAACCTTCAAAGCATGTCTAGGTGTGACGAGTGAAAGAAAACGTAATCCAGGGTGGTGTTTTCTAAAATATCGTAAGTACCTTGGCTTGAGTGAACACCAAGGACCGTTTCAGAACCGAAGAAGAACACTGCCACTAACGCCTCACTACGAGTACACTCATTCAAGACCTGATTTATCGGCCAGTTTCCTCTTTCCCCGCGTCCTTCCCTCTGTTCCTCAGCTTCCAGACTAAAAATACCAGGGCCAGCCGCCGTCCGTCTTCACCTCTGACCTATGTTTCCCGCTGCATATTGCATAATTACACCTTTCCAAATACTGCCGCGGTGGAACTGACCCGCGGCGCCTTTGGCATCCACCAGCGGCCCGAGAACACCCTTTTCCTGCTGCTGCAAAAGATTCCTCCTCCTCCTCCACTAGTACTTTCTCCCGTCACCTTTTACAGTTCCTCCTCCCACGTCACTCTGGTCTTTCAATGTACCAGAAGGCCAACTCCAGATTCCATCTTGACCTCACGCGACATTTTGTCTGGCCTAACCTCATCGGTGACCTTTTGTTTTGATGTGGCCTTATCAGTGGTGACTCACGTATCCCTCCGCTGCCTCTCCCTCCCGCTCCCTTACCTCTGACCTTCCATCCACCACGACACTCCACTCGGCCGTGTCCTCTGCGGCCCTGCGACGTTTCTCTCTCTCTCTCTCTCTCTCTCTCTCTCTCTCTCTCTCTCTCTCTCTCTCTCTCTCTCTCTCTCTCTCTCTCTCTCTCTCTCGGAAAGAACTCTCGGGGTCTCTGTCCAGGTGACCACTTACTTTTCTTTCCTCTCTCTCTCTCTTTCTTTCTTTCTTTCTCCAGCATCAAAGTTCCTCTCACCGCTCCGGCACTCATTACGTCCTGCCTTTTTTTTCTTTATGTAGGCGAGCACGCGTCTAAGCTGCTCACTTTGTTGTCTTTGTGTTAGGACGCTGCCTTGTTTACGCCGCTAGAATGTTTGCACGCCTTGGCTTGTTCTTTATATTAATAGATGTGTGTGTGTGTGTGTGTGTGTGTGTGTGTGTGTGTGTGTGTGTGTGTGTTAGTCTGTGTGTGTACGTAGCTGTCAGTCTGTGTATTTATGTGTCAGTCTGTGTGTTTATGTGTCTGTCTGTTTGTCTGTATGCATGTGTGTGTGTGTGTGTGTGTGTGTGTGTGTGTGTTACAAGATTGTAACTTTTTGTATTATATACTTGTGTTTTGTCAGTAAATTACTACTACTACTACTACTACTACTACTACTACTACTACTACTACTACTACTACTACTACTACTACTACTACTACTACTATTACTACTACTACTACTACTATTACAACTGTGTGTGTGTGTGTGTGTGTGTGTGTGTGTGTGTGTGTGTG
The DNA here is from genome assembly GCF_035594125.1 of Scylla paramamosain. NCBI lineage: Eukaryota > Metazoa > Arthropoda > Malacostraca > Decapoda > Portunidae > Scylla > Scylla paramamosain. The sequence continues at coordinate 33,314,319 of NC_087155.1, read as the reverse complement.
AGAGAGAGAGAGAGAGAGAGAGAGAGAGAGAGAGAGAGAGAGAGAGAGAAGGAGGGGGGGAGAGACAGACAGACAGACAGACAGACAGACAGACAGACAGAGAGAGAGAGGCAGAGATAAATAGTTATTGTTCTGTGTTCTTGTTTATATATTTGGCTTTCCAGTGTTGGTATGTTTATTTATGTGTTATTCATTTATTTTTGGCGCTTATTTCAAACATATTCTGTACATTTTTGTTTTGCTTTATTTTTGTGTTTGTACAAATGTTGGTTATTCAAAGCGTTTCTATTCACACACGTTGTTCATTTTGTTCAGCCTTCCCTTTGGTGACTTTTCTTTTCTTTGTATTACTCTTGATCTCTTTATTTCAATGTGCTCCTTTTAATAATACCAACTCATTATTATCTTTTTCTGTTATTTATTACCTCCATGTACTAATTATTACCTATACCCTCGTTATCTTCACTTTCAATTAATTATCTTCATCTGTTAGTTACTTTTTTCTTCACCTGCTATTAATTAACTTCGTCTCATTGTTATTTTCACCTGCTGCTTATTATCTGAACCCGTTATTCGTTTTCATCACCTGCTACTTGTTACCCTCACCTGCTAGTCTTCCCAAGAGTTCGTTCACCTCTTCTGTTTTTTTTTTCTTTTCTTTTTTTTTCTTTTCCCGTGTATTTTTTTTTTCTTTTTTTATACCACCTCATTTGTTCTTCTTGTTTATATTGCCTCATTATTCTCACCTGCTGCTCTTCCCGCACGTTCGCTTATCTTACGTTCATTTTTTTTTTTTTTTTTTACATAGATCTGGTTCCTTTTAGTTTAGCTTACCATATTCCTTGGTTTTATATTTGTCTTATTAATTCGTTGTCATCTGTTGTCGTACATTTTTTTTTCTATCTTTGTTTAATCTCTTTACTTTGCAGTTATTATTTGTTTTTCCTTCATTTTCTTCTTTGAATTCCTTGACTTTCCTTCTCTTATAAATAGTTTAATCATTTCTCTCTCTCTCTCTCTCTCTCTCTCTCTCTCTCTCTCTCTCTCTCTCTCTCTCTCTCTCTCTCTCTCTCTCTCTCTCTCTCTCTCTCTCTCTATCTATCTATCTATCTATCTATCTATCTATCTATATATATGTCAAGTATTCGTTCTTCAAACATGAGTCTCTCTTACCGGTGCATAGTAAATCTCTCAGAACATTCCCTCTCCACCACACCTCTGACCCTTCGCTCACACTGCCTCCTGCCTCTTCAGTGTGTGCCAGGGAGCCGCGCCTGTTGCCGGACCCGCTGGCCTGCCTGGACTATCAGTACGTGGCGGCGCTGCTCACCCAGGGTCTCCACCTCTCCGATGACACTGAGGTCCTGGTAAGTAAGTCCTCTCTCTTCTCTTCGCTGTGTTTGGTGTTAAGTGATGTTCTATTTTTTTTTTTCACTATATTCTATTTCTTTTTTTTTATCTTGCCTTCTTTCTCTTCTACTGTTTTTTTGTGTGTGTGTGTTTTTCTCTCCTGTTTTCGAAAGGCTTTTATTTTCTATGTTAACTTTAATTTCTGTTACGTTTTGTCATTCTCTTTGCTTTCTCTCGTACTGATTTTTTTTATTTCTGCTCTCCTACTCTTTCTTTCTTTCTTAACCCTCTTATTGTTTTTTTTTCTTTCTTCCTACTTTCACTACTTTTTCTCTTTCCTTCTCCCTCTTCTATGGTCTGTTCTCCTTCTCTCCTACTCTGTTTTTCTTCCTATTTCCTCTCTCTCTCTCTCTCTCTCTCTCTCTCTCTCTCTCTCTCTCTCTCTCTCTCTCTCTCTCTCTCTCTCTCTCTCTCTCTCTCTCTCTCTCTCTCTCTCTCTCCTTAGCTTCTTCCTTCCTCTCTTCTTTTGTTTCAACTTTCTTATCTCAATTTTCATCTTTCCGGTTTCTTCCTCACCCCTTCATTCCGATTTTCTTGTTATCTTTTTCTCTCTGCTCCTCCTCCTCCTCCTCTTCTGAATTGCGGCTTTCTTTCCTTCTTTCTTTTCTTTTCTGCCTCTCTCGTTCATTCTCATGTCTCCTTCTCTCTCCCTCTCCTTTTCTTTTTTATCCCTTTATCCCTCATTACCTCTCTCGCTTCTCACTTCCTTCCTCCTTCCTGCTCATTTCCCCTTCCCTGTTTCCTCATTTCTCTTCCTGTCCTCCCTTCATTCTTTCTTCTTACCTCTTCCGTCTTCTTTCTCCTCCTACTCATCCCGTATTCTTTCCTTCCTTCGCCTGCCTTCCATCACTCTGTCTACTTCTTCCATATATTTCTTCCTCCATCTCTCCTTCGATCTTTTCTGTTCAATCTTGTTTTTTTTTTTTCATTCTCAAATCTCCGACCATTTTCTCTCCGGGCAAGTTTTCTTTTTCTACCTCATATATTTTTGCCGTTATTTACGTTCCTTAATATTTCCGCAAACTTCTTACCCGTTTACTCTACTCCTTCCTAGTTTAGTTTTGCTTTCTCCTCTTCCTTCTTCTTTTTCCCTCAAACTTTACCTTCGTTCTTTTACTCTTGTCTTGATTTTTTTTTTTCTCGCTTTTCTCTCCTATACTAAACGGAACTTTTGGTAGACGTCTCTCTCTCTCTCTCTCTCTCTCTCTCTCTCTCTCTCTCTCTCTATCCAGACTGAGAAAACTTTCCTCTGTAAGGGTTTTCCGCCCCGCTGGCTGCCTTACGAAGGGCGCTTTGGTGCTCTCCTCCGTCATGCCGTTGCCGCGTCGCCCGCCAGTCAGTCCCTTGGCCACGGAAACCCTTCTCGTGTAAGTTCCTCTCAGTATGGAAACGCCTAAAAGAGCAACGAATTCTCCTCATCCATAAAAAGGCCCGACATCCCAGAGTCCCTGTCGCTCTCGGTTCTACTTCATTGTTAAAACCCTTTGAGCCAATGACAAGCGGGGGAAAATGCGCCTCTTGCGTCTCCTGAGCAACGGAAGTCGGTGGGTGAGCCTCCGCTTCACCCCACCAATCCTTGTACTCCGCTGCAGGTTCTTTTTGATTCGCTTGCCGGAAACTGAAACCAGTGATATGAAAAGCTGGATTTTTCACGTGTCGAGCACCTCGCTTTTGAAATTCACTTGTGACTTGCATGCAGACAGACACTCGTGAGGCTCTTATCTTGTGTGAAATGCGATGAAATAGACCCGTCTTTCTCGCATTGGACTGTATTCTGCAGCGAATTGACACGTTCTCACTATTACTTCAAAGGGAAATCGTTGTGGCTTTTAAGTGTAGTTCTCAAGAGTGTTTCTATGATTATGGCAGGTATTTTCAAGCGCTCTGGCATCTTATCATGACCGCTGCTAACATACATACTCTTCGAATGGAAATGACTGTAGTTTTTCAAGTGTGTTTACGTGTTTACAGTATTAGTCTGACATCCTGCGTCATTACCAAGAAAAAAAAATCACGCTTTTAAAACCCAACCCAACTGATGATCGTTATGACCTTTGAAAATAGTCGTGATGAGTGAACAAAACGGTTAAGAATACAAGCCTATGTCCTCCCGTTTGTACCCTTCAATCAATTTTCTCCAATCCTCTCTCCTATCCCACCAATCAGTCAAACCTTACTTCTCTTCCTCCCTTCCATTCGTTTTCTCCAAGTCTTCCTCTCTTCTTCCTCTCCTTCCTTCCAGACATCCTTAGCTTCTGCCCTTCGTCCTCATCCAGCAAGCAGAGGAGATACGCAGGAGATGGAGGAGGTGAAGGTGGAGGAGGCGGGAGGAACAAGGCTGGTTTGGCATTGGTGTGCGTGATCCATCGCCTTTAATGACGTGGCGACGCTGGATTACTCTTGTTATAACGCTCACAAGGTCAAGATAATGCACATCCACTTCCCTGCTCCCCTTCCCCCCTCTCTCTCTCTCTCTCTCTCTCTCTCTCTCTCTCTCTCTCTCTCTCTCTCTCTCTCTCTCTCTGGCGTGATAAGTTGAACAGCTTTCCATATTTAGTCATGCAACATAATTATCACATAAAAGTCTCCATTTTTTTCTTTTTTTTTTTCATTTTGTCCCGCGCAGAACAAAGATGCACTGTCACAGCAACAGAAAAGTCCACATAGCCAATTATTCCGCGTCTTCCTGTTCGCATTTGTGTTTGCCCCTTTAAATACAGAACGGAAGGGTTGGGCGGTAGACGTAGTGTTCTTCGTTCTTATCGTTAATATCGCAGTTCCGTCTGTTGATCTCCTCGTTACAGCGAATCTCTATGGTCGTGTTGCGTTTACAGGTGTGAGGTGATCCACGTATGTATCTTATAGAAAACGTAAGCTTTAATATTATCTCATATGGAAAGACATAAATATACAAGCTAATTCAGTGTTGTTCTCTTCGTCATATCTGTGCTACACTTAATATGAGGTGACGCAACGAAGTAATTGATATGGGTGTGGAGAGAATATTATATAACTTATTTAAACTTATCCTCCTCTTGATACGTATGAGTGTTTATATCTATCGGTGAAGGAATCAGACCTTATCCGCCCCGTCAGTACCCAAGATGCCATTGTTCTTCATCCAATTAGTGTTGCCTTGTATTTATTTATTTATTTTTTTCCATAACGTCTCCGCCTCCTTTACTCATCCTTGTCCTTCTTTTATTCTTCCATCCTCCTTCTCATCTCCCCGAACTCCTTGTCATCCCACCCTCCTTTTATTCGTTCTAATCTTCTTCTCCTCTCCTTCTTTCCCTCAGTCTATCCTCCTCCTACTCCTCCTCCTCCTCCTCCCACATGCATTTTCCCTTCTTTCCTCATACATCTCTTCCTTTACCTCCTCCTGTTTGCTTTTCCCTTCCATCATACACAACCTCCTCCTTCTCTTCCTCCTACTCCTTCTCTTCCTCCTCCTCCTCCTCCTCCTTCTCCTCCTCCTGAGTGTTCGTCGTGCCCCTCAGCACTTGAGAGTCCTTTGCATCCCCTTCATCACCTGTATTCCATTCCAGGGATTAAGAAGAGAGACTGTGAAGTGGATTTGTGAGGCCATACCCGTTGCTGTGTTGAGAGATACAGAAGTAAAGACGTATATATGTGTGTGTGTGTGTGTGTGTGTGTGTGTGTGTGTGTACCTCTCTCTCTCTCTCTCTCTCTCTCTCTCTCTCTCTCTCTCTCTCTCTCTCTCTCTCTCTCTCTCTCTCTCTCTCTTGTAAGTCTCCCATTCTTCTTGCTTTTTCATGTTTTTTTTATCATATTTGTTGTTGTTGTTGTTGTTGTTGTTGTTGTTTTCTTGTTCCTTGTTTTTTTCTTGTTTTTTTTCTTATTCTTGTTCTTATTGTTATTGTTCTTGTTCTAGTTCTTCTTTCTCTTTTTCTCCTTCTTCTTCTTCTTCTTCTTCCTCTCCTCCTCCTCCTCCTCCTCCTCCTCCTCCTCCTCCTCCGCCCACTTGGATGAAAAATTTCCCAGCGATGAAGTTTATCTCGCCTTATAACTTGATCACTCTTCGTCATTAGCTGCACTCCCTCCTCCTCCTCCTCCTCCCCTCCCTCCCTTTTCTTCTTCCCCTGCTTCTCTTCCTTTTGATCTCTCTCTCTCTCTCTCTCTCTCTCTCTCTCTCTCTCTCTCTCTCTCTCTCTCTCTCTCTCTCTCTCTCTCTCTCTCTCTCTCTCTCTCTCTCTCTCTCTCTCCACTTTGATTCTTCTCTTTTATCCCCTCCACTCCCATCTTCTTGCCCTGTTGCTCCTCCTCCTCTTCCGTCTCCTCCATCCATCCACTTTCCTTTTTTTTCCATCCTTAGCCACTCCTCCTCCTCATCATCATCATCCAACTCTCTTTCTCTTCCTCCTCCTCCTCCTCCTCCTCCTCCTCTTCCTCCTCCTCCTCCTCGTCTCTTTCTTTTCTCAGCATCCCACGAATCTTCAGTGCTCCCCTCTTCCTCATTCACTCTCCATTATCATATCTTTCCTTTCCTCTCTTCTTTATCTCCCTTACGTTTATGTAACCTCCTTAACCGCCTCTGTTCATTACATTTTCCCTGCCTTTTGAAAGCTTTCATCTCTCCTCTTCTCTCCTTTCCTCTCTCTTAATTTCTTTTTCTTTTCATTAACGTTCCTTTCTCTTTTCCTCATCCCACTCTCTCCCTTTCTTTCTCTCTCTGTCTCTTTCTCTCTCCCTCTTTCTCTTCCTTTCCTCACCTCCCTTGAGATGACTTTGATCAGCCTCTCTCATTTCAAACTCTCCATTAACCTCGAGAATAACGCCCTGCAGGGGAGGGTGAGGCGGAGGCGGGCCAGACCAGACCTTCCCCCTGCTAGTCTGTATCTATTTACTTAAGGAGTTTTGAAATTTATATAATATTTTGCTGTGCACGTGTGGGTGTTGGTGAGGACGGTAGTGGTGGTGGTGGTGGTGGTGGTGGTGGTGGTGGTTGGGGTTGGGGTATGTGTTTTGTGTGTGTGTGTGTGTGTGTGTGTGTGTGTGTGTGTGTGTGTGGATTTATGACTTGTTTCCTGTTTGTGCGCGTGTTAGCTTGTCTGTGTCTCTCGTCTCTCTCTCTCTCTCTCTCTCTCTCTCTCTCTCTCTCTCTCTCTCTCTCTCTCTCTCTCTCTCTCTCTCTCTCTCTCTCTCTCGTCATAGCTGCATTAAATATCTTTCCTGAACTTATTTGCCGCATATATTTTTTTCCTGATTAATGCCCAGCCTGGAAGGAGCACCTCATGAGGAGAATTTCCCAGTAAATCCTGAGCCACGAGGGTTTAATAATCTTGACCTCTTTACAGGTGTGTGATAAGATCCAGGGTTTTCGAGTTGGATGGGCACTGGGTGCCGCCCTAGACTACCTCCAGAACCACTGAGACCCGCTGAGTACGCCGGACGAAAGGAATTACCGAGGGGAAAAATAAGTGGATGAAAATAGATTTCCCGGCCACCAGTCTCTTCTCCACCGCTCCCCCCTCCCCCGCCACCAACCCTCCACCACCCCACGTGCTGACAGATAGAGGAGCGAGAGAGAAGAGGAACGTGGGCGGCGGAGTCTCCCTACGAAGAAGCTCATTGTGATATTTTTAAGTAACTCATGCGTCGATTGTGTCTCACCCGCCTCCTGCCTCACCCGTACACTGGACATGCTACGTACAGGTGCATTTATGACAGTCCCTCCTTTCCTGGTAAACAAGGCAATCAGAAACAAGACAATTAGTAGATCCTCTAACCTCAGTTGCAAAGGTCTTGATCATCATAATGAGTGGCGGTGAGCAGTGGAGGCGGGTGGAATAGATCTAGCATCAGTCTGTATTTTACTCCATGTACTGCCACTTATTGAGAGGAGACTGCACTACTCTCCCGTGTTCCCCAAGCCACGCTACCTAAGGGGAGTGCCCTGAGTTACCATGGTTGTGTTACCATTACCCTACATTGTCTGCCCATGCCCACAATAGCTAGTAAACCGAGTGCTGGGGAGTGCCACGGTGCCTCCCCCTTTATTGTGTCCATGCCTGTGTTGGTGGTTACTCGTACGTTTCACCGCTGGCCTCCCTCTCAGCGTTGTCTTGGTAGTGTCTCGCTGGTGGTGTCCCCTGCCCGTGTCCCTCTCCTCCCCCGCACTGACTCACTCATTATCTCGGCTCCTCGACGCCCACACAGCCCGGCACACCCAACTATCGTGTCTTCACTTGTCAGCCGTCCTCGTCACCTGGCCTCTCTATTAACAAATGGCAATTTCAAGTTGTGTTACCACGAATTTCCCGCCTTGAGCAGGAGGAATGGTCTCGAGATAGGAGTTACGCTGCTCCTGGTCTCTCTAAGTGTAAAAGGGAAAAAAGCTTGAAATATCTGGGGAAAATACTGCAGGAAATAATTAAGGGCAAGGAGAAAGTCTATGCAAAACTGGTGTTATTCGCTGCTTCTTCCTTTGATAGTTTCTCCCTCGCCCTCAGCCAGAATCTCTCAAGATTTTCGTGTCCATGTTTTCCAGCGGCAGCAAATAATAAATTGAAGCCAGACCCATTCAGCTTCCGCCGCTGGCCACAGTTAACAAGTTTGCAGGAGTGGCGCGCGGACCCAACACGCCACTGACTCGCAATTGCCTCAGCTGAAGGTCGCGCGACATCAACACTTTACTCTTTCTATTGGATTCTAGCATTACATTTTTTCTTTTTTTTTTTTTCGTCAGTTTTCAATTTCACGTTCTGTGGATAATCGCCGCTCTTGTTACGGCGTCCTGCGCTGCCACCACGCAGAGGAATTACACTACACGCTTAAAGGTGGTTCGATTGGTGATGCTCGGTATTTTAAATCGTTGCTTAGCACCGCGAAGCAACAAATCTGTGTTTCTATCAAGGCGCACAGTAGTATGCTGAGAGAAAAATTAGTAAGGTACGTTGTGTGGCTTTCGATGTAGTCATAGGGAGAGGAATAAACACTGAACACAGGACGCTGGTGGTGTAACGAGAACACAGCAACTAATTGACATTGGAAGTAAGTAGTAATACCAGCTTGCTTTGTACGTTAGAATGCCTCATAATGTCTCTTATATACGTCATCGTAACTATTCTGTCTCTGACAAGACAAGATAGTACATATCATTATAAACAGCCTTGTAAGGGATAACTAGTACACTGCTGTTTGTTCTTCCTTATGTTCATTAGGTGTTCCCGTGTTATTCTCCATGGTAACATTTTTGCAGTCCCGTGGCGAGCCAATAAGTATCTCTGGTATCTAGCTGGAGTCGTCACACGCAGAGCAAAGGCATTGACACGTAGCTCAAGATGGTGTGGTGCGGAGTGATGCGGGCGCCAGTATGCCGCTGCCCAGCCTGCGGGAGGTAATGATGGAGCAACGCCTGTGACTCCTCAGCGTGCTGCCTGGCACAAGAGATGATAAGAGACTAGAAAATAAAAAAGTAAAGACTGGACACTGACTTCCCTGATCGCTGTCGGTCTCTCTTTCGCTCTAAAACCACAGGCATTAGAAACCACACGAAAGTTGCATGAAATAAGTGAAATGTGAGATTGTATTCTCGTAAATAGGATGAGCTTCATAAAAGTAAGTCATTATAGTATTATTTAAGCCTCCGCAGGACACGACGTAGCGAGTTGTCTCATTATTTTAGTGTGTGTGTGTGTGGGTGTGTTTGTATTTTACTTTCAATGTTTTTTTTTTTTTCCAAAGGGTTATATGGTGGGAATTTACTGGGGAATTAATACATGAGTGAGTGAGTGAGTGAGTGCGTGAGTGAGGGCAGCATGTTAAGTTTACGTTACTTCCTGATTAATTATCTCAAGAAACGAGCACTTCCTCACTAGGACGTAAGATTTTGTAGTGCAGAACTGAGAAATATTGCATTTTTATTCCTCCTAATGAGACAACTTGCTCAAGAGGCTGTACATATTCGAAAAATCGTCCTCTGGAGTTAGTGGTAGGGCGGTTCACCAGTGTGGCTCTTCTCTTCAGCCTCCCTCCACTGCCACTCCGCCATGCTCTCGAGAGCTCCAGGAAACACTTAATTTTACAATCTTCACAGCATCAGGAGGCGCAATACTGGCTGGTGACCTGATCCGCGGCCTCGTCCCACCGCCACTGGCACCCTCAGCCTCTTGTGGCGCTGGCAAGGGCAACGCCAGGACTGCTCGATTACTCCCCTAATTTAGTTACCAGATTGGAAACTGCCGTGCCAGTCACTGCGTCTGATACAGGAGTGCTCGTAATATTGGCGGGCATATTACTGGAATATGGTGACAACTGTAAAGCACGGTCTGTGAGATTAATAGCTTGTGTACGATAGTAACGCAGTTCTGTACCGCGTCCCTCATAGCCCGGAGCAGCAAGGCGCCCCACTCCTGACTGCTGCCCAGCGGTAACAGATACGTAACGTGCGCGTCACGAACTAAAACAGACGATTACAGTTAATAGTTGGAAGCGTGTGATAGTGTGTCACAATTACTATGTTGAGCTGTCGCCCTGCCGAGGGAGGGAGGCAGCCTCAGCCCGTCACTGCCAGACCACTGCGGACCTCACGTGTGCGTGTGCGACGTCACGGAAGGTAGTCAGCGATCCTTCATGGAAGCAGGTCCTCAGCCTTCCTCATGACCTATCATAAGGTATTTAATTTATTGATATTTCATCATCAGTGATAATTCGGTGACGTCCTAACATCGGCAATAACCTTCAGTGACGTCAGGGTATTGATAAAGATATTATTTTGTCTTGGTCACGTGTTGTATATGATCACTACCTCATGGAAACCACATCTGCCATAGCGACCTAAGCTAAACTAAGTTGACCAGTTCCTGCCAAGACAAGCTTTCGGTCTGTAATTTTATTTGTACTAAGCGTTTATACTACTGTAAGGTGACTCAGATGGAAGTAAGACGAAAATAAAGATAATCTGTTTTGGAAATAGCAGTGTTTCCCTTTCCTTCCTCCACCTCTCTTCGCAGCGAGGGCACCGCCTCCCGCGGAAGTCACGCCGCAGCACTCAGAACAAGGCGTCACGGCTGCATGGTGTTCGTCACTTCAAATAGGAGGAGGAGGACAGTAGCAGCAATAAACTTTGTGATAATAGTGGTAGTAGAATTAGTACTGGTTGTTGATGTTATCTTGGGTGGTGGTGGTGGTGGTGGTGGTGGCAACTCAGCGCACGGTGTCCTCGCACACACGATCATCCAACATTCCATGCTGAGAGGCATCTACAAGCTTAACGACCAGTTGGTGTTGATAATACTGATGACTTTGTACATGTTGCCAGTTCGTTTATTAAAGTGTACCGTGTGAATTGAATAAAAAAATCAGATTGTTAGTGTTCGGTAATTAGGGAGCTTCAAAAGATTAGACAAAGTTATAATGATGATGATAGGTAGAAATAAATAGGTAGGTATGTTTAGTACAGGGACTGCCACCGATAGGTTTAATGGCTTCTTGCAGTTTCCCTTACTTTCTTATCTTCTTATATAACAACGATAGTGCCAAGTGTACACTGTATAATGGAATGTCTAGGAAGTAGGAACATGTATTTTTCTTCCGTAAATAAAACCATTATTATTTTCATTTATTTATTTATCTTTTATTTATTTATTTTTTTTATTTATCTATTTTTCTATTTATTCATTTATTTGTTTTTTTGTTTTTTTTGTTTTTTGCGAACTACAGCAGCTCGTCTTGGTATCCTGAGAACACGCAATTGGACAGCCTCACGTGACGTAATGATGAAAACGCATGTGATTGGCTCGTGCACTGGGGTACCACTACACTCCCTCTCCTCAGCACACACGGCCTCTCAGTTCCCACTCAGCAAGGGAATAGAGTACGGGTATGTCTGTGTTTGTGTGTGTTCGACTCGTACCAACCACAAAAGACTCGTGTAAGTAACAGTGTTGAACTTAGGAAGCTAGTGAGGGTCATGAGCTTCCTAGTGTTGAACCTAGCAGCGGTGTCACGTCAAGAGCGATGAAGCCTGGTGATGGGTGCTGAGTGGACGGTTGCCGCTTTCCCGCTGCCGGTCGAGGTATGGTGAGTACATTGACACAAGCACACTGTTTACATTGTGATAAAGAACCAGTTTTATCGAGTAATTGTCAATCTTTTATCAATACTAGGCAATGCAGGGACCTGATGGCTTCTTGCTGCTCCCCTTGTTTTCTTATGTTCTTATGTTTTAAGTGATTATAAAGTGCTAACAATAACTGCTTCCACTTATTGGATACCAGTTATTGCATTGCTGTGAATGGCAATAGTACACAAGCAGTGGTAGTTCTCCCATCCGCCAGTCAGCCATAATGGCCGACCAGCGAGCGAGGGGCGAGCAGTGTGGCAAGCCGATCACTCCCTCAGCTGGACTCTCCAATTGCCCTCACGCCTCCCGCAAACCAGGGCCCTTCACCGTTGTGGAGGATACGGTTATGATAGCTTTTGATTGTACAGACGCTGAAAAAAAAGATAAATAAATACAAAAAGATTGATGTTAACGAACTTCGATGTCCTCAGAGTGTCTCGAACCGAGAAAGTACTGAAGCTCCGAACTAGGCAGCGAGCACCGGTGTCCCGCACTGACGCGTGCTGCAGAGGAAGTTGTGTTCTACTCGGAAATAATTTTGCTCATTCGATTATAGTTTTTAAGGTTTCATAGGAGATGGCGTTAGAATTCATCTTTTTTTTTTTTCCAGAGATCTTACGTACTTTAAAATAAATTCTCCACTGTTAACAATGGCAACGTCGCCGCCTCTCGCACCCTCCTACATGTTCCCATGTTACATGTTCCCAGAGCGAGGCACCGACGCGTTCTTATGGGTATGCAGCGAGAACTTGATTACGTCTAGGTATGACCACAGCCAGACAATGAATTTATGAGAAGCAGTGAATGAATGACGCATGCCCGACTTTGAAATTCATTGTGCTACATTATATCGTTGCCTAATATGTTCTTAACAGTCAACAAATTACTTTTAAAAGATACCTCGATAGCATTCGTTGTTCATGTTGATGGAATCGCAAAGAATGGTTGAGTCGGAACAAGGTGTAGGTGACGCAAACGAAGTGTATTAATACTACATGGTCGTCACATCTTTTCTTCTGACTTCATTAACTTCTTCCATTACTTTCCCACGTCTCGCCTTTCATCCTCTCACATCCTCCTTTTCCTCATCCATCCATCACTCCTCAGCCCGCCACCTGCCTCTCAGCATGCGCCCGCTGTTTCCTCGCGGCTCCCATTCCTTCCATCACGCACTGCTGCCACTAATTAATACATATTTCACTATGCTCGTATCATTTAGAAGAATGACGTGTGTATTTAATATTACGAAAAAAAATAAGCAAATCGCTGAATTCTAAAAAGGTTTTATTTTCTCAATGAAATTATCTATTGAAGTTTAAAAGCATATTCATCGCGTTTTTCATCGGGATTTGCAGTAAAAGCATAACAAATTCACATTTGAATAGTTGAGATTTTAAACATTTCAAGTGCAACATTTGATCAAAGAGTAGCTACATTAGCCAGCGCATGACGTAACACAGGTGAAGCGAATCAGTCACCAGGTGGACCAGTCTCACGCCTCAGCACCACGAGCCTGTCACAAAAGCCTCGCCGCGACCCGTGTGCCCTGTCCTCGCTCCCTTCTGAGATGCTGCAGTGATGTCGATGGAGGAAAAATCCCATGTTTATGCCTTCCTGTGGACAAAGGGCTTGCTTCCCTCACTTCCCACTCCCTTCCCTCAAGTCTGTTTCTCCCATCGTCCCTTACTCTTGTCTCTTAACTCTATTCAGGCGGTCTGCCACACACACCTGCTCACTGCTTTGACTGTATTGTACTTTTTACTCACTACCTCCTCTCAACCCTTCCTTCCCACGTGTCCATACCACCTCAGAGTGATATTACTTTCCCCACCAAGCACTCCACACTACGCGTCCCCTCGCCTCTCGCCAATGCTCCACGTGGCTCATGGCTTGCTTTAAATTAATGTCATGTTCTGTGGAATACGATAATGCTATGTTTACTTAGTTGTGTACGTATGAATAATTACATTAACATATTGCTGAAATAAGATGCATAGTTATGTGAGAGAGAGAGAGAGAGAGAGAGAGAGAGAGAGAGAGAGAGACATCAAGAACATCATATCTTTAGGTGTTCCCGTTTGCATCATGTTATACACATAAATACTTAAATAACAGTCAGCACGCATCGCCTTGACAGCCACTTTGAGGAGGCGAGGCTCAGCGAGGGACGCAATCAGCCTGTGGCAACGCGTGTGGGAGTGAGTGGTCGATTCGCAAGCCTCGCGTCATGAATATCGAGGCTTCGGAACACAGTAATATGAGTATGACGTGGGTTTTAGCTGCCTCGTTGACTAGTGCTGCCTCTGCTCTGAGTGTTTTCTTGATCATTTGTAGTTGTGTGGGACTATTCCTTACCCTCCCTGGACATGGAATAATTGCATCGCTCAGATTGGCAATTACTTCACCTTTTAATTCATTCACTGACCAATCCTTCAAATACAGCTACGCGGGGATCAGCTGCCGGCGCCACGACTACGACGCGGCATGAGTGCGATGGACTGGAACGGAGACGCGTATCATTACACCATGTCGATACACTGATGGACTAATGATGATGGTTCAAGATCGATTGGGAAAAGCAGGCAATAAATTCATACTCAGACCAGTGAAGCATACTTTTGTACCGTTCACGGCTTATCAGTAATTGGAATCATTAACTAAAGCCGCGGGTTGGAACTAAGTTTCCTGGTTCATTCATCAGGAAGATAAATAACCTTAAAAAACGTGAGGTAGAAACGAAGGCGATCCAGGTCGCGGTCATCCCCAGCATGGAGTTTTAAGGGGCGCCGCCCTCCGCCAGGCCGGCCGGCTTTTGGCCTCCACTGGCTGTCCTTATTGATTTTACTGTCACCTCAGACGGGGTGTCCAAGTCCTATGATTTGTGTGAAGCATTCCCTCACAATATTCCTGCTTCGTCAGGGTTGTCATGTTTTCCATTAACTGTCAGTTGGTCAACACTGACCGCCAGTGGAGAGCCCCACTCTCCTTCTCTTCCTCCTCCTCCAGTCCCCGTGCCGCCAGTCAGAACCAAAGAAGCTTCCCTGCAAGGCCGAGGCTCTCAAATGCTTAAGTTTCAATTTTCATGAGCAGAGCTGCATAATTTTGTCGCATGACGTTTAAATATTTATGCTCATCCATTTGTATTGTTTTGATATAAAGAGCATCAAGCTGGTGATCTGCACCCGCCCACTGTATTGCACAGTGAACGTCAATGAATTTCAGCTGATAAGCCAGACTAAACACCTGCATACATACGCCATATGAGAATAATGAACAAATAATTGTAATAAAATAACCTAAATGGATGTTAATCCAATGTTCCCTGTAATGTGGAGTTGGTATAACACAACTGCATTGCATCGGGGTGCCGCTGCCATAAGAGGAGCCGCGGCCTTCATGCACTCGGTGATCATGGAAGGAGGGAGGTCAGTCACTCCCTGAAGCAGCGGCGTCCTCTCAGTGCGGTAATGACGAGGAATCCACATTTTTGCAAGTATTCATGATGGCACAATTTGCAAACATTTCAAGTTAAGGTCACTGGTCAAAAGAAAAAAATACTTTGAAATGCATGCGAAGTTGATGGCTTTGGAAATAGTATGCCTATGTGACGTCAGCGTGTCTGTTTGTGGAGGTGAGCAATGACACAGGCTTCCAGGATTCCAGAGGGGAATGGCGTAACTAGGCGGCGAGTAGCTAGTCGATATCGGAGTGGGGAGAGTGAGGAGGAGAGGGAGAGAGAGAAAGAGGGTTAACGTAGATCTTATTACGAAAGGGTTTTGTCCTTGTCTTAATTGAATGAAATACTTATCTTAGCTCCTGAAAAGTTTGTATTTCTGCCCCAGGCGTTGCTAGAATGATCATATTGGACAACAGTCACACACGGTACACATCAGCAAGAGCGATTCACAATCGGAAGGTCGCGAGTTCGATTTCCAGGCCAAGCCAGAAGTCTTTGAGAGGACTTTTCTGCAGTGAAGCCCATGGCAGTGATTAGGTACCTGGTGTAAGTCGGGAGCTGTGACCTGTTGCTTAGGGAGAAGAAACAAACTCCTGAAAAATACATGGGTTAACCTGATCATCCCGGGCCTGGTCAGCTAGGTTGGCCGGTGCCATTTGGCAGCCATGGTATCACTATGTAAGATACTTCTTCAGGATTAATGTATTCTTAAAATTTAGTATGCAAGTTATTATGTATATTTTCAGCTTATGAGACTGCTAAGGCTGCAGACGAATAAACCGAATACTATTTTATTATTATATTGCGTGTCTGTGATGTCTATTCACTGGTATTCTCAAGATGATATCGTTACAAATGACCTGTTGAATAATTCCCGCAACAATTGTCAAGTTCTGATTGGTTCGTTCGGCTCGAGAAGGTGTGTGTCGGAGGATCTAAGTGGCACGGTCTTCCACTCCCTCCCTGCGAACTCCACTGGCTGACACTGCCGCTCGTTCTCTCACGCTGATACACTTTGTAACATTGCATGGGTAACGGACAAGAGATGGCAGTGGTAGAAATAGTAGAGATAGAGATAGTAATAGTGGAAATAGAAGAGACA
Organism: Scylla paramamosain; assembly: GCF_035594125.1. Classification (NCBI taxonomy): domain Eukaryota; kingdom Metazoa; phylum Arthropoda; class Malacostraca; order Decapoda; family Portunidae; genus Scylla; species Scylla paramamosain. The sequence goes on along the minus strand of NC_087155.1, from coordinate 33,298,263 downwards.
GAAATCACTAGGTAGTAATGATTTAGAATGACAGATAGTATTTAGTGATAGTAGAAAAGTAGAAACATTGTAGCAATAGAAATAATAGAAATACAGTAGTAGCAGAAATAAAAGAAGGAGCAGTAGAAGAAACAATAGAGACAAAGAAAATATCAGTCATTAATCTATAAACCTGATGACATTACCTTTCATTATTAACTCTACTGCTTCCACGTTCTCAATACTGTACACTGAGTCACTTCAAGGTGTATCGATGTTTTGGCCTCAGCAGCACAGGAGCAGACACACAAACTAAATAAACATCATCAAGTCAGCGGCACTCAAACTCAAAGCCCACGACCTTCAACTGACGAAGATACCAGATACATGCATCTCTGTGCTGGCTTCACAATATACCCAGAGGAGGAGAGCGAAACAAGCCACTTCCCCGGGTGAGTTCATGTGGCCACTAAACACCAATATCAGGCTCTCGATAATGCAGTGTGCGTCATCAATAGCTAACTGATAAAGGAAAACCACAATGTACCGTATGGTTATCTCATTGCGTTCATTGGTGCAGTAAATAAAACAAGGTAAGGTGGTGGAAGTGAAGTAGTTGGCTGGTCTTGGATATGGAGGGAAGAGGAGTGGGAGGGACAATGGTGGGAGTGGAAAAGGAAGTTGGATTGTCTTGGATATAGAAAGAAGAGGAGTGGACAGTGGCAGGGAAAAGGAGAGAAAGGACTGGTAACATTTTGAACTTATTTTCATTGTGTTTAGTTTTTTTTTTTATATAATGTCACGTTCTCTGATCATCATGCAGCATTTGTTCTCTGGTTTTCTAAGGAGGCTGCTGGCATATTAGAAATGTTAAGATTGAGGGAAAGTATAGGATGTTACTCGACCTCTAATCTCAACTGTAACGGACTGCATGCCCTTGTGCGTGGAAGGAAGGAGTCATCACAAGCTTATCAGAGTCCATGCAAGCACAGAAAGAGAAAAATGTAAATTGCATAATAGCCAAAACAGAAAAAAAGTCCGGAAAGAAAATTTAGTTTTCGTCATACCATCAAGGAGTTTACATCGATTTGTAGCATTAATTAACTTGTGTCCGAGCGCGTGAGGAATCATGTGAGACTGTTCAGTGGTGTTTCAGTGTATCATTCCGTTTTCTTTCATTTGCATTTTCTTTGCTTTGTGCCCATATTGGGGGAACTAAAGTGTTACCTCGACTGCCTTTTTGTAATATTTTTTTTTTTTTTAAGCATATAACTGGCGATTTGTTTGAATTAACTGCTACGAATTATCCTTCAACTTGATAAAATCCACTAGTGCAAGTATAATCAATTTGAAAGACCCCACAGGTGGCAACATGGTAGAACAGTGAAAACCAGTTTGCCTGTAGTTCAATTTCAACCCCACAAACACTGTTTAAGGTGATTTGTGTGAAATAAATAGCATAGTACTATTAGGAGTCAAATGGCTTAATATAATTTCGCCATGTACTTGTGTACGCCAAACTGGTGTCTTATCCAGCGTCCTTTGTACCTCGCTGCTGCGTCACCGCCGCCGCCCTCTTCGTGTCGCGCAGAAGGGTTCCTCCCTTCGCGCACCACAGTGACACATGCAAGTAATTAGATCATCTATAGAAAATCCATATATTTCTGAAGCAAAAATTCCTTTAGTCACCTTTTCTTGCACCTGCGGGTAATGGAATGCTCCCCTCCAATCCCTCCCAAATCCTTTCCTTCCTCTTCCTTTTACCGTCATTCCTTCCCTCCCTCCCCTCCCCTCACTCCTCCCTCACTTGCTTTGTACTCGCTACCTTCTATCCCTTTCCTTTTATTCTCCTCCCTTCCTTGCCTTTCATTTCCTTCCCGTGTATTGCCTTTTCTTTTTCTTTTTTGCTTTCTCTTTTTTTTTTTTACTAGAGGAAGTAAAGTTTTTATAATACTGTATCTTTTTATCATATTCGTAGGACAGTACCTGATTAAATCATGTATTCGTATGTGATTATGCAACATTAGTGTAGTGAATAGTGTAATGGTCTATGTAAATATTTGATTAAATGGAAAAATTCTGTAGCTCGAAAACGTAAGGTATTGGGTCGCGCGCGTGTGTGTGTGTGCGCGCGCGTGTGTGTGTGTGTGTGTGTATGTGTGTGTGTGCTGCAATATCACCTCATCAGGAGCAAATACCAAGCAATAATACGTCAATGTGCGAAGTCTTCCATGACCTCCAGAACTCTTTGTATCATACGTACCGCCTCACCCCTTGCCTTGTTCCTCCTCTCCTCACCACCACCTCCCTTCAGCCCTTCCCTTCCAACCCTTTCCCCTTCAAGCTGCGATGGAGGGGAGAAAAAAGTGATGAGGTCCCGGGTAGCGTTCGCCTCCCCTCGTGTCCCCAACTAAACTCGCAACTACAAATCCTACATATACGTAGATGAATTCCAGGTGTTTTGTACAGTTTGAGGTGTTGTGTCTCGTGGTGACTGAGTTCTTGCTTCATGTTGAGGTGCTCGTTTTTTTTGTTTGTTTTTTTATTCTGTCGTTCTTACTCTAGCATTTAACTATTTTTTTTTATTTTCTTTCTTATCCTGAGTTTACAGTTCTCCTTTTTTCTTGTTTTTTTTCAATATTTTTTTTTCGTTACATCTTTCTTCTTTCTCTTTCTTCTTTTTTTTCTTTTCTTCTTTTCTCCCATCCCTCTCCCTCCTCCTCCTCCTCTTATTTATCTTCGCTTTGTGTTTTTCGAGAGCAAACGTTAATAAAATCTTATATTTGCGCCCTTGGAGTTTATCTATGTACAAATTGGCTGGACTAAAAGAAAATGGAATGCGATGAGGTGAGCTCCAATAAATCTGATCGTGTAATTAGAAATTTAATATTCAAAGCCGAATGTCACACCGTAATATTGGTTCTAAGCACAGGCGGGGGCGCTGAAGGGCCTGTGAAGCATTAGGGTTTTAATCAAATCTCAAATATCTTGTATGGATTTTCCATGTCTCCTTTTATTTCTTTATTTTTTTCTTATATGTGGCTTTATTGTTTCTTGTTAAGTCTTCTTTTTTTTATGTAGGAGGGACACTGGCAAAGGGCAACAAAAATCCAATAAAAAAAAAAAAAGCCCACTGAGATGCCAGTCCCATAAAAGGGTCCAAAGCGGTAGTCAAAAATTGAAGGATAAGTGTCTTGAAACCTCCCTCTTGAAGGAATTCAAGTCGTAGGAAGATGAAAATACAGAAGCTGGCAGGGAGTTTCAGAGTTTACCAGAGAAAGGGATGAATGACTGAGAATACTGGTTGACTCTTGCATTAGAGAGGTGGACAGAATAGGGGTGAGAGAAAGAAGAAAGTCTTGTGCAGCGAGGCCGCGGGAGGAGGGGAGGCATGCAGTTAGCAAGATCAAAAGAGGAGTTAGTATGAAAATAGCGGTAGAAGACAGCTAGAGATGCAACATTGCGGCGATGAGAGAGAGGCTGAAGACAGTCAGTTAGAGGAGAGGAGTTGATGAGACGAAAAGCTTTTGATTCCACCCCAGACATGTGAAGCATACTCCATACATGGACGGATAAGGCCCTTGTATAGTTAGTAGCTGTGGGGGGTGAGAAAACTGGCAGAGACGTCTCATAACACCTAACTTCATAGAAGCTGTTTTAGCTAGAGATAAGATGTGAAGTTTCCAGTTCAGATTATAAGTAAAGGACAGACCGAAGATGTTCAGTGTAGAAGAAGGGGACAGTTGAGTGTCATTGAAGAAGAGGGGATAGTTGTCTGGAAGATTGTGTCGAGTTGATAGAATTGGGTTTTTGAGGCATTGAACAATACCAAGTTTGCTCTGCCCCAACCAGAAATTTTAGAAAGATCAGAAGTCAGGCGCTCTGTGGCTTCCCTGCGTGAAATACTTACTTCCTGAAGTGCTGGACGTCTATGAAAAGACGTGGAAAAGTGCAGGATGGTAACATCAGCGTAGGAGTGGATAGGACAAGAAGTTTGGTCTAGAAGGTCATTAATGAACAGTAAGAAGAGGGTGGGTGACATGACAGAACCCTGAGGAACATCACTGTTAATAGATTTAGGAGAACAGTGAGCGTCTACCACAGAAGCAATAGAACGGTCAGAAAGGAAACTTATTGGTGAAAATATATAAGAATTGCCTGCTTTTATATTTTTTGTATCATGTCGACACAACGACCTTCACATCTCATTTCATCTCTCTAGTTTTCTTTCTACCTCGTCTTGTTCCTTTTTTTTTTTTCATTCGTAATAGCATCCACTCTCCAAAACCTGACCGAATCATTACTCCACCACAAGTCTGCATATCCTCTATATATATTCCCGTGACACTCTCCCATATCTCATCTCTCTACCTGGTTTACTCTCTTGCCACCAGTAATAGTTTCTATCGCCAATACCTAATTCAATACTGCATATTCTTCTGTGGCAAGTCCCTGCGACACTTCCCTCACTCCTCCACACTCCTACACTATACCCCTTTACACCTTGGCCCCTTCTCTTTTTCCGTGACACTCGTTCCCTCTGCCTCTCCCCAGATATCTCAGAACCCTCTCCTCATTTACTCAGTTTAATCCCAACCTCCCCCTGTCAACCCGAGTTTCCCCCTCCGCTTCCGCCTTAACCTCAAGCTTCCCCCAATCCCCGCCCTCTCTAAACACGTGACGAGGGTTTCTGGACTCGATTTCCAATAGAGTGAGAGATGATCGATTCGTCTATAATTACCCCCTTGCTACTTCCCCTCCCCCCTCCCCCTCCTACCACCTCCCTAATAACCACTTGACTCCCTTCTCCCCCTCCCCTTCCCCCTCCTCCTCCTCCTCCTCCTCCTCCTCCTTCCTTAACTTCCCGCCAGATTCTTATTTTTCATGTTTTTTTTTTCTTACTTTATCTCGTGTGTGTGTGTGTGTGTGTGTGTGTGTGTGTGTGTGTGTGTGTGTGTGTGTGTGTCCATTAGTATACTGTCAACGCTCAAATGGTTTATTTTTTTATGTCAACTCTCTCTCTCTCTCTCTCTCTCTCTCTCTCTCTCTCTCTCTCTCTCTCTCTCTCTCTCTCTCTCTCTCTCTCTCTCACATTTTTCTCCTCCCTGGCTTCCTACAGCTCGCTTTAAGCTCTCAATATACAGTGGTAATGGAGTCTTCTCTTCGACCATCACCGCCTAATGGTTAATGGTCGTCTGAGTCCATTCCCTCGTCAGGTTATTCGTCTCCCGTACCACAAGAGTGATTGCCACCTCCCCTTCTTCCACCCGTCTCCTGCACCTCCATTTCCACCTCCTTCAGCATCCTTCTCCCTCCCTCCTTCCTTCTTTCTTTCCTTCCCTCTTCATCTCTCTTCTTCATTTCTCTCCTTCCCATCTTCATCCCTTCTGCTAGATCTTTTTCTATTCCTCTTACCTAACAAGGAGCTTTCATTTTTTTATATCTATTTATCTTTATTTTTATTTATTTATTTTTTTGTATGCTAGGTAGTGTAGTCCTCACAGTCAGCCCCGTAAGGACCTACAGAGGTGCTGCTGTTTTTTTTTTTTTTTTTTTGTGTGTGTGTGTGTGTGTGTTATTTTGTATTCAATCTTCCTTCCTTCCGTATTTATTTTTATAATTATTTTATTGTTAACTTCTCCATCCTAGTTCTTCTGCCTCCTGGTGTGTGTGTGTGTGTGTGTGTGTTTGTGTGTGTGTGTGTGTGTGTGTGTGTGTGTGTGTGTGTGTGTGTGTGTGTGTGTGTGTGTGTGTGCGTAAACCTACAGTTTAATTCAAAAGTTATTTGCACGTTCCCCCGAAAAAAAAAATGGTAGTGAGGCTTTAAGCTTTTTTTTTTTTTGTCTATTTTTTTCTGGATTCTTTTTTTCTTTTGTTTACAGTCTCATTGGACTCATCGGATTAAAGTTCGATAGTATTTTGTAGAAAGTTCGCTTAATGAACGAATGTTTGGTTGTTGTCTGGCTGTTGTCGGGATGTGTTCATGCGTGGCTCTGGCGTCTTTGTCTTCCCTTCCCTCTACAGCATTATTAGTTAAAGTCATCGAGAGAAACTAAAATGAAGAGTTAATTCAGGAGCCATCGCTATCACACGTCAGTAAAAGTGATTGGCCTTCCTAATATGTCAGTATTACCTTCTGTTTTACTTTGTTAATGTGTTTATGTATTAATTTGGTTACACATTCTTGCATTTCTTTCTTGGCAAGACCCAGGCAAGTTTTTTTCCCTTCTTTTTCCATACTCCTAGTTTAAATTTGCACAAATATAGAGCTGCACAAACATATAAAGAGAAGGAAAATAGGGAAAAAAAAAATTAAGAAATACAATGACTTGCGACGATGTATGAAAAGAAATGGGAATATGCTGGGGATAAAAGAGGAAGGTTACTAAAAAAAAATATGCTGAGAAAAATGTTGGAAAATAGAGGAAGACGTTGGGAAAAAAAGTATTATAGTTAATGTAAGTAATAAAATTAGAGGAAGATACTGATGAAAATACAAAGATGCTTGAAAAAAAAAGAGAAAGATGCTAAGAAAAAAAAGAGAGGATGCTGAAAAAATCTTAGAGGGAATAGAGGAAGATGTTAAGGAAAAAAAGTGTAAAAGTAACATCACATCATCAGAGGAGGTCAGGAAGGAGAAAGGAGAGCGAGAGGACGCGGGAGGAAGATGAAGCAGCAGCAGGTCCGACGGAGATTAAAACTGGCTGTTGACAAAAGCCTCGGACTTCCGTTGCTTATGATGGAAATGTGGAGATGAAGGGAGCAAAAAAGGAGAGAGAGAGAGAGAGAGAGAGAGAGAATAGAAAAGGTACCGAGGCAGACAAAGAAGAAAGGGAGAGTGAAGGATGTAAAAAAAACAAACATGTATTCGGGTTTTATTTTATTTACGTTTTTTTATCTGTCTATTTTTCAACTCGTTTTATTGTTCGAAGAGAATATATATATAGTTTTTTTATTTTTTTATTTTGATGTGTGTGTGTATACGTACCTCCAGCAACCTGAAGTTAAGAGAAAAACCTGAGCGAAATACCATCAAACAACCCCTTCCGGTGCTTTCCCTCCACTTAAGCCTCAGTGCGCCAAGGCAAGGACCAAGACTACAATTTGAAGTTCACTCCAAGAATCAGCAGCGCGTCTTACCGCCAGAGAGTTCAGTACTTTTCTTTCACTATTTCTCAGCACTCCAGGCAAAGAGGCGGCGGCTGCGGGGCGGTGGCGGGAAGAGAAGTCGGAGGCGTTGGAAGGAGGAGGAGGAGGAGGAGGAAGGGTCTTTCAGTGGCTGAGTCTGTTATTGTGGCGCGCGTTGGGCTCATCCCTGCAGATTGCGAAGGAGCTGCCGTGGCGTGGTCGGTATTCCTGTTCCTCGTCGCCCTCGCTCTGTCCTATCCCCGAAGGCAGGAATGGATTGTTCCGTGTTTTAAGGTCTTTGTCCGTCATCTTTCCAGCCCACCCAGTCTCCCCGGTCCATCCCAATTCGTCTAGACCATCCACCTCCTCGTCTCACCTTGCGTCACGTGAAAAGGAACGGACAAAATGGACAGTCGCAGATGGAGACTCTTCGCCCTCCTCGTGTCCCTCGGGTGTGTTTTTGTGTCCCTGCCTTCACTTTATATTCGTGGCTCGCGTCAGATTGTAATTAGTGCAACTTTTTTTTTTTTCGAGGTATTATCATTGGAACATTTTAGCTGAATAATGAAAACTGCCGGATTCGTCGTTCATGTTGCGGCAACACACGTACCAGCCTGCCAGCCAGCCTACCTACCAAACTACCACCCAGCCAGCCTGCCTGCCTGCCTGCCTGCCTGCCTGCCTGCCTACATTCAGTATATTATTAATTTCCGGTGCAGAGTTTTAATTTTCGCATCAGAACAGGAAGCGTGTGGCGTTAACATTATTTCAATTAGTGAGCGGGGTAAAGCAAGGTGGAGTATTGGTTTACCTTGCTCGGGATTTGTTTTTGTATGCCCGTTCCCGTCTGGTCTGTGGTTGCTGGGGGTTAACAAACTCGTGACGGGGAGTGTGCGTGAGATTAAGTATTTGCAGCTGTCACAGTATATATGAGCAGATCACTCACTACAAGTTGTAATGTATATCGTGTATTTCCTGTATCGCCCAGGGGAAGTATTAACATAAACGCTAATGGAAATAGAAACGTTAATTAACAACCTCGAGCCATGATTATTATTGTGGCGTTTTTCTTGTATTATTATTTTATTTCCGGCCTCGCATTAAAGGTAATATGTGGGGAGCAGGAGAGCCGCCAGGTACGCCAGCTCAGCACTGTTCCCGACACTCACTGAAATAGAACTCACTGATAATACCCACGTTATTTTCAAGCGAGCAGCCAGCCACGGAATATGACACGCGCACTTAATGAAGAAAAGCAAGGGTATCCATAGCACAGCGGTTAGACTTTGTGCCTATACATCATTAGGCCTGAAAATTGAATAAAGTGATCATGTTGTGTTTAATCCTTCAGTGACAGGCATCTAATTTGAAGAGAAGTTGTTGTTGTTGTTGTTGGTTTTATTTTAAGTCCCCAATGAACAGTTTCCACCCGTCACCCATTATTCATATCTTGTGTTTTTTCTGTTCTATCTAATCACACATTGACCTCTCTAGTGTGCTGGTCTGTAGCCTTATGGACAAAAATACCTTGAGAAACTAGTGTTGCTCCCTCTACAGCTTCCCTCCATGAGCCACCACTCTTGCCTCCCTAATACATGTAAATAAATGAAAACTTCTTAGGATGGTTCACGACTTGCTTCCTCTTCTACAATATTTCAAAATTCACGAATCTTGACTTTTCTTTACAAATTACAAATTAACTATTATGTATGCAGTTATGAGTTTTAAGTATGGACTACATGCTTATCAATATAGTGTTAGAATATTGAGATTGCTTGTAAAATGAGCGTACTAAAATTATATTCAAGATGTACTCTCTCTCTCTCTCTCTCTCTCTCTCTCTCTCTCTCTCTCTCTCTCTCTCTCTCTCTCTCTCTCTCTCTCTCTCTCTCTCTCTCTCTCTCTCTCTCTCTCTCTCTCTCTCCAATAATAGTTTCGTGAATCGAGAGCCAGTGGCCAGATCCTTCCCTGCTCCACTAATCGCTAGACCTTCCCCAACATATTGTGCTGAATCCCAGTCTGTGGCATTCCATATTTCATAAGACTGGTGGGTAAGCTCTCTTCTTTCGGCCCTGCTTTCCCCTTCCATTCTTCCTCCCTCGTCTCTCTCTCTCTCTCTCTCTCTCTCTCTCTCTCTCTCTCTCTCTCTCTCTCTCTCTCTCTCTCTCTCTCTCTCTCTCTCTCTCTCTGCCCTTTCACCAGAAAAGTCTACTTAAGTTTTTTATCAAACTTAGTAACTGTAGCACAAAATTTAAGTAATTCTAAGCAAAAGGTTTAAATGTTACATCATATGTTTGGAAGCACGAGAGTTTTAGTCGTCTTATTTATTCATTTTTTTTACCTTGACAAAGTTAGATTTAAAAAGCTGGCAAAGTGAAATAGGTTCTCAAATAGAGTGGTAGATAAGTGAAATGGACTCGGTAATCACGTTTTCTACGAAGAGTCAATAGGGAGCTTTGAAATAATGGAAAATATATGGATAGGAATGATAGACGGCTATAGGTGTGCGTGTGTTTAGTATCGGAGGTGACATATATAGGCTTATTGGCTTCTTTCACCTCCCCAGCGCTCCTAATGCTCCTTTAAGTACGTTTTTATATCAATCTGAACCGCCTCTGCTCTCCATCACACCTGCTTCCCAGTAAATACTCGAGAATAAAGGAAAATGTCTCACGTGTTTTTATTTCACAGGAACAATAAGAAATCGATGTATCAGTTTCTAGTTAGCATTGATCTCTCCTGTTTTTAGAAGCCCCAGTCACAGCGAATAGACGCCTTTCATGCAATGTTTAATGCCTTTTGTGTCCTTTCCTCCAATACCATATGACCTAGATTTTCCACAGCTTTAATCAAATAATCAATTAATCACTCACTGTTTTGTTCTCTCTCTCTCTCTCTCTCTCTCTCTCTCTCTCTCTCTCTCTCTCTCTCTCTCTCTCTCTCTCTCTCTCTCTCTCTCTCTCTCTCTCTTGCCTTTCAGGTCGATCTTTCCTTCGTGTTGGTGAAAAGTTTTTTTTTTTTTTTTGTAACACTCAGAAAAGTAAGGAAAGGAAACAAGTCTTCTGCTCCAATGCATTTTTCTTTTGTTCTTTTGATGTTTTCATTCAACTTTTTTTGTTTTTGTAATTTTTTTTCTGGACCGTTTTAAATTGTTTTCTCTTTTTGTGTGTAAGAAAGAGAAGAAAGGGAAGAAAAGCAAATGTTATTTGTTTTTTTACCTGTTTTTTTTCTTTTTCTGTTTTTTTTTATTTTCTTTCTCTCTCGTTCTGGTGCTTCGTTGACTTTGATTTTGTTGGTCTTCTTAGGTGTGGAGGCATCGATGCAAGCGTACACGCGCTTGTGCACACACACACACACACACACACACATTCTCTCTCTCTCTCTCTCTCTCTCTCTCTCTCTCTCTCTCTCTCTCTCTCTCTCTCTCTCTCTCTCTCTCTCTCTCCATTTGTAAAGCCCTTGATCCCCGAGGCGCCAGCACCATATTTTCTCGGTCTTGATAATATTTCTCACATATTAAATTTAAATTGTTTTCCTACGTTGAGTGAGTGATGAGGGACTGAGGGAGGGAGGGAGGGAGGGAAGGAGGGAGAAGGGGAAAGGAGGGGGCAGGAGAGGTGATGGAGGGAGGGATGGTGGCAGCCAGATTGGATATTGATTTATTTTTGACACACCAAGCGTTTACTTCCGAGGAAATAGTTTGACTTGACACTTCACTTTATTGGCGATTTGGTTTTGACTGACGTGGCCCGCTGCGGTGGTGCTGCTGGTGTTAGTAGAGGTGAGAAAAGTGAGATAGGTATTTACGTATCTACTTGACGTTCTTCTTTCATTACAGTCCTCTCTCCTTTTCTTCTTCTTCTTCTTCTTTTTTTTTTTTCATCACCAAAACTTACTTTCTTGGTCTCGTGTGTGTGTGTATGTGTTTCATCTCCAGTTTTCTCCTTTGTTTCTTTCTCTTTTTATTTTAACTTTTCTTGCTTTATTTGTTTCCTTATGTTTGTTTATCTTGTTTATCTTTATCATTTTTTCTATCAATTTTGCATCGTCTCCTTATGTACTTCTACCTTCAGCTCAGTCATTTCATTCATGTTTTTATTGTGGTCAGAGACAAATAACCCCCTCGCCACAGCAGCGCGGGAAGAGACAGACAATGACGGCTTGTGCTGCAAGTCACGTGCCACGCCTGGACATCTCTCCACCACCACACCCGCACACTTCACACTCTCCCTCCCTCCAGCCTGCCTGCTACCCTTAAACAACAAGCCGCTGTTTCAATTTTGCTGATACACAACACTTAAGCCTTTCATTATTATGGCGGACAACAGCATACCCCCTGAGCATCCAGGGACCGTATTCTTCATAAAGTTATGACATGTGTCATAGCTATGGCAGATGCCATCTATCAGGAGTCGTATGTCATAAGTTATGACGAGCGAAACTGTCTATCATAACCGTCTGCTGTATGTAGCGCTTACTTGATTTCAGATACTAAAAGACGAAGCAGAAATTGCTGTTTACTATTCATTTATAGCTTCTATATATATATATATATATATATATATATATATATATATATATATATATATATATATATATATATATATATATATATATATATATATATATATATATATATATATATATATATATATTAATTTTATGTATTGGGAGAAAAGACACAGTGGGTAAGATAGTAATTCAGTCTTTAAAATCGGTAAATTTGATCCCGTAGGAACGCGTCAATGTAAACAAACACAGTGTTCAAATGATTTGGTGGCAAGGATGGCTCTCTCGATGATCCCTAAGATTATCACAACTGCCCAATTGCATCTTCCCAGTAATTTTTCCCAGCAGCCAGATATCTAAGTGTTGTGATCACCTTAATTTCGGAGGTAAGTGGATTTCTTCTTTCTGTGTCATTCTGACTTCCCTCACTAGATCGGTAACAAAGAGATTACCTTCACGGTCTAAACAATACCTTCTGATGAGTTTCACGTCCCCAAGTTCATTCAGTACGTCCTGTCTGGGTGAATGATTCCTGAGCTGGAGATGTTGTGGAGCGGCCATCTTGGCTGCGAGGAACGTCTGTCATAAGGCGCTAAGACAAACTGGACCCAGTCTTAGCAACCCGCGCGGATTTATAACAGACGCGCACAGTTTATGACATGAATCACCATTTTATCACAACTATGACACGTTTCATAGCTTAAGACTTGCTAGGATCCCTTCGTGAATACGGGCCCAAGATCCCCCAGAGGAAAAAAATGGAAGAAAAATATCACTAAAAGACGAAGAACTTTGGAAGCATCGGATGATTTTATTATATCCTTATATTCTGTTGTCTTTATTAGCTTTTTCGCTTTAGTTCCTTCCAGTTTCATTTTTAAGTTTGTATCATTCTCATCGTTTGTGTTCATCTTAGGAAGTACTTGTATGTCGCTTACGTTTTTTGCTTCATAAAATTGATAAGTTTACTTTAAAAAGATAAGTAATAATAATAATAATGGTTGTGATTCCCATAATAGTACGTAGAAAATCAAACAACTTGATAGAATAAAGGAAAACAAACAATGTGTGGGGTGCTAGATACAATTTTAATGTAGCTGTGTGATATCCTTGGCAAAATCATATCGAAGAAACACGACCAGTCACCTATTTATTTTTAATGATTGTAATTCAAATGTAATTTCATAAAGTATTTCAAACTAAATAGCTGTAAAGGAGCATAAATTACTGAATAATTTGATACCAATAATTACTTTCTATTTCAGTCCATTGAAGACATATCGCATTTTGAAACTCACGAAACTCTGACAGTGATTTTCTCCGTTTTTTTTTTTTTTTTTTTTTTGGCGCTTACGTCACTCTGGTTCTAGAGCGCCTCAAATTGGTCAGACTTTTCGAATCTTTATAATCAGTTTTGGTGGTGGCAAACTGAGTGGATTTTCGAGGGAGATCCTTTGTTAAAATTCAGAGTTTTGTTGAAAAGAAAATGTTTACAAGGACACGAGAGAGAGAGAGAGAGAGAGAGGAGAGAGAGAGAGAGAGAGAGAGAGGAGAGAGAGAGAGAGAGAGAGAGAGAGAGAGAGAGAGAGAGAGAGAGAGAGAGAAAGGCTAATTTCGTCTTTTCTACGTTACGTAACTATTTAAGAAAGTAGTAAAAAATGTTTTGAAGAAAAAACGTAAGTAAATCACGTGGAAGAAAAAAAAAACCTACCACTAAAAGGTTCTAAAAGGTTCAGTGTTATCAAATCTTTCAATCTGTCCTTTCCATGTTACATAAATATTACGACCAGTACAAAGACCAGTACAAGAAATGAGTAACTAAAAAGGCCTTAAGTCATCAAGGGAAGGATTGTCTACAGGAAAAATGAATAATAGTCTAATCTAAAGTCCTCATTTTCTCCTTGATTGTGTACCTGTTTAAAAAGACCCTTACAAAAATAAGTAAAAAATGCTGCAGGTAATCATGAGAAAGATTGTCTAGGTGGGGAAAAGGAGCAATGTTGTTAACTCCTTCATTTAGGCCTTTTCTTGGTTACATATTTACTCATTAACAAGTGTGTAAAAAAGTTGTAGGCCATCATGGGAAACATTGTGTGGCAGTGAAAGGTTCAATGGTACAAAATTCTTTATTACCAAGGGACTGTGCGAGGCGAGGAGTGGTGCTCTGCAAGGCGGTGTGTTTGTCCCCAGAGAGAGAGAGAGAGAGAGAGAATGAGAGAATGAGAGAGAGAGAGAGAGAGAGAGAGAATGAGAGAATTGGGGAGGGAGTCAGCTCTTGTGTCCTTGGGGAAGAGTTTTCAAAAGTCACCTTTGGTTGTATTATTTTCATTTGACCACAGATAAGGCTACAGGTCTCTCTCTCTCTCTCTCTCTCTCTCTCTCTCTCTCTCTCTCTCTCTCTCTCTCTCTCTCTCTCTCTCTCTCTCTCTCTCTCTCTCTCTCTCTCTCTCTCTCTCTCTCTGGAGAAAAGGACACCGCCTTGCAGCGCACCACTTCTCGCCTCGCACAGTCCCTTGATAAAGAATTTTGTACCATTGAACCTTTCACTGCCACACAATGTTTCCCATGGTGATGTTAAATTTCTCGCTTGCCTGTTCTATTTCATGCTTGCTGTGTTTTTTTCTTTCATATTTATCAAAGCATTCATTTATTTATTCGTGTGTGTGTGTGTGTGTGTGTGTGTGTGTGTGTGACGTCAGAGGTACGAATTATAACTTTATTTTTTAAGCGGTGGCTGAAAGTGGCTTGATTTTGTTTAATAACGTCTTCCTTTCTCTCATTATTTATTTATTTATATTCTCTCTTTTTTTCGGTTCATTTTTCAACTTTTCAGCAGACACGCGCCCGGGAATTATTGCAGCTCACCAAATGCAGAGGCTGGCGAGGATATATTTAGACACTTGCGACGCGTCATTTGCATACGTAATTGCATCTGATTTCATTTTATTAATAAGTATGATGCAGCTTCGTCCCCCCAGTCCTCCTCCTCCCTTGCCAACGCCTTTGCATTCTCTCCATCTTCCTCTTCTCATCTTCTTTATTGTCGTCCTGCTCCTCTTCTTCTTCTTCTTCTTCGTCCTACTCTTACTCCTTCATTTAATGATTCTTTATCTTCCTCTTCTTCTTTCATGATTTCCTCCTCCTCCTCCTCCTCCTCCTCCTCTTCCTCTTCCTCTTCTTCTTCTTCTTCTTCTTCTTTTTCCTCCTACTCCTCCTCCTCCTCCTCCTCCTCCTACTCATTATCCGTTCCATTCTTCCTCTTCGTTCATTTATCCCCTCGTCCTTTTCCTCCTCCTCCTCCTCCTCCTCCTCCTCTTCATTATCCTTTTCCCTCTTCTTCCCTATCTGCCTATGTCTTTCTGTTTTCCTCCTTTCCATCCGCTCCTTTCATCCTTCTCGACCTCCTATCTTCTCTAAATCTTTCTTTTCTTTCCTTTACCCTCTTCCATCTTAACCTACCCCCCTCCTAACCATCATCCAAGAGGACCCACCACTGCAGGAGTAACTGATGAAGGAGCAAAGTTTGTGTGGATGACGCCTGGCAGCACCCCCAGCGGCTCCCTCGGGGTGCTAAGGAGTATAGCTGAGCCTGCGGTGTCATCGTCTCCCATCATCTCTTACCAAATGTTTACAGGAGGGACTATGCATTTTTTCACCTGATTATCCTTCCTTTTCATATTTTTTTCCTCCTCGGTCTTAGCATACTTTTTTTCTCTATTTTCCTGTCTCTGTCACGTTTTTCTCCTCGTCATCCGTCTTTCCTTGGTATTTTTTTTTTCTTTTCCAATTGAATTAATGGTTCTAGTTAAGAGGAGGATGTGCGGTTGATGGTGTTCCTGCAGATCGATTTGCTGTTATGGTCTCCGCCTCGCCTCGTTTTCTTTAATGCCTCGCTTTTAACTCCTCACTTCTTTCACTTACGTGCTTTAATTTGGCTGTTACGCGGTATGGATTTTGTTTTATTTTATTTATCACTTATATTTCTTCATGGAGTTAGCGAGAGGCGCAGTTCGATTTGCTCTTATGGTCTCCTCCTCGCCTCGTTTTCTATAATGTCTCGCTTTTACCTCCTCACTCCTTCACTTACTTGGTTTTTGCTTGGCTGTTACGCGGCGTGGGTTTTATTTTTATTTTTATTTCAAGGGGGCGTTAGCGAGAGGTGCCGCAGCTCCTCACAAAGCCGCAAGTCCCGAGCGTCCCGGCAGCTGGAGGTCCCTTGTAATTTGATTTAATTGGCTCGTTAGTTGCAGGTTTCGCGTGTCCCGGCCAATCACGCTTACGGTCAGCCAACGGTGGAGTGTTCCCGGCCGCGCTAAGCCTTCCACCACTGCACTCGTACCTTCTGCATTTCTTTTTATGACTGTTACTAGTGTTATCGTTGGTATCGGTGGTAGTGGTAATGCTGGTGGTGGTGGTAGTAGTAGTAGTAGTAGTAGTAGTAGTAGTAATAGTAGTAGTAGTAGTCACCTTTTGGATGCTTAAGGTTAGGTTACTGTAGCTTACTTGAGATTGGTTTGGTTTGAGTAGTAGTAGTAGTAGTAGTAGTAGTAGTAATAGCAGCAACAGCAGTAGTGGCAATAGTAGGGATAATAGCAGTAGTAGGAATAATAGTAGTAGCAGAAGTAGTAATAGTAACAACAGTAGTAGTAATAGTAGTAGTAGTAGCAGCAGTAGTAGTAGATAGTGATAGTAGTTAATAGTAAACAATATTGAAAGCAGTAGCAGGTAGTAGCAATATTTGACGTGCGTCTGGATGCCTGCACGCCATGACTCCTCTCAAGTAAGCAACCAGCGTAAGGCGGCGCGCGTGTGTGTGCTGGTGGAAGCTTTTCGGGTTGGGTCACAATATCCCGTGCGTCCCAGAGAGCCATGAGGGGGATTTACTTGGCAATATCGGCGTCGGGAAGTCCGGAGTGCCAATAATGACAAAGAAAGTGGTCCTCGTCTGGGTGCCTCGCTCCTCACTCCCTCATTTCCGGCTCTCCACTTTCTTGTTAAGCCGAGTCGAAATATTCACATAAAATTTTTACATCTCGTTTTGGTTTTGGCGCTTCCTTGAAAGATTCATGCAGATGTGGATGCGGAGATGTTTATGGATCAAGTTTTCGTGAGTTTGACGAGAGATGTTCTTTGTTTTGGGTTTTTTGTCTTTGAGAGTCTTTGAAGGCTTCGTCAGTTGTTGTGAGTGTATGCAGTCATGTTTGCTCACCACTCAATATTGTTTTGATTCTCTCTCTCTCTCTCTCTCTCTCTCTCTCTCTCCTCTCTCTCTCTCTTCTCTCTCTCTCTCTCTCTCTCTCTCTCTCTCTCTCTCTCTCTCTCTCTCTCCATATTCAACTTCAATAGATCTGAGTTGGCATTTGCTATAAGAAAACAAACTATGCTGCATAAATATGTTGTTGCAAAATAACAAAATGCACTAGATTATATTCCTTTTATCCCCAATGCCTACCTTATTACTGAGAAGAAAAAAATAAAAAAGCGAGACAGACAGACAGACAGACAGACGGACGGACAATGCGCTGGCCTTCACGAGACTAAACAAATAACACACCTACCGCGGTCTTTAAATGTTAAATGCAAATCAGAGAATCACACCTGAGTCCTCCATGCACCTCCTCCTCCTCCTCCTCCTCCTCCTCCTCCTCCTCCTCCTCCTCCTCCTCCTCCTCCTCCTCCTCCTCCTTCAGAAAATCAACACATCACATTCCTACTTTTTTTCGCCCCCTTTCCATCCTTCAACCGTCACCAGTGCAGCACCCCCGCGGCACAAGGCAGACGACCACGATCTCGCCACATAGGAGATTAAGATTCTAAGGCACCCACGAGGAGACCCGAGAGACACTTCCTGCCCCGCCTCTTCGTACTCCCCAGCTCCTCCCGCTTCCTCTGATCCGGAAATGAAGTAGTTTATACCTGACACCCGAGAATGGAGGAAGGGAGCGAAGGAAAGATGGAGGAAAGAAATGCACGGGGAGTACACAGCCAAGTGACGAGGAGAGTAGAAAGGGCAAGGGTCAGGTACAAGGTTACGACGCCAGATGAAAAAACTGGTATTAGAGAAATTTGTTGCAATGGATTGGAGTGTTTTGTAGAGGGAATGCAGGGTAAGATACAGCTGTTTGGTGAGGAGAGAGAGAGAGAGAGATAGAGAGAGAGAGAGAGAGAGAGAGAGAGAGAGAGGATAATAATACAGGAATTAGAACAATTTAACGGGAGAGTAATAAGAATGGCTCTATTTATTTTATTTTTTTTTTTTTTGTCTAAGCACGTGTCTTTTTTTTTTTACATTTTTCTTTAGTGGTCGGTAATTTAAAATTACTCCTGACAAGCAGACATTCCTTCTCAATCTCTTCTCTCATCTCACCATCTCTCCCTCTCTTCCCTTCATTCTTCTTCCTTCATTCCTTCCTTCCTTCCTTGCTTCCTCTCATTCGTCCTCCTTAATTCGCCTCACTGATCTCGAGTCCTTCCTCCCTCCTTTCCTTCCTCCCTCCCTCCCTCCCTCCTTCCTTTTTTTCTCTTTCTATCTTCCTTCACCTCCTTCTTCTAAATCCTCATACCTGTGATGTTCTTACTCTCGTCACGCCACGCTCTTCCTCCTCCTCCTCCTCCTCCAGCAAGACGCCGCGGGCCTCTTCCTTCCCTCTTCGCATCATGGCGTCCCTAACCACCTCCGTAGCTCCAAATATCAATTTTTCATTCTTTATTTTATGGGCTATATCTTATTTTTAACCGTTTCAGTGCGATTAGCAACAATTCACAGCACTAAAGTCAATATGTGGAATCTTTATAAGCATTTACAAACAATAAATGGATAAATAAAGAATATATTTGGCAATTTCTAGCCGGTATAATGTTTGGAAGTGGCTGTAAAATAAGAAAATACGTCTCAGAGTGATTAGTGATTACGGGGGGATGTGACGAATAGCAGTGAAGGGGTTAATAAGCTGATTTTTTAATGCTACCAGAAAAGATGTCTCAGAATGGTTAGTGATTACGGGAAGATGTGACGAATAGCAGTGAAGGGGTTAATAAATTGATGTTTTATTGCTACCAATTATACCTTGAAAGTGTCTCATGTAGTAGTCCAAACACACCGTCACTTCTCTTGCTGGTGGCGAGCTAGGCACTGTTCATCTGTTCCTTTACACGCTTCCCCCACCAGTACACCATAACATCACTGGATCGACCTTCACCTCTCCCTTCTGCACCCATTTCATATCTGTGCTCCATCATGGTATTGCCTGTTTCTTGTCCATACTTCACCGGCAGTTCCCCGTCTACTAGTTCATTCCACCCGTACTCTATATCTTCATCATACTGTCACTAGTTCTCTGTCCACTTGAGTCTTCCACGCATTCTCTACATTCAAGAACATAAAAGATAAGGAATGCTGCAAGAAGCCATTGCACGTATAAAACATGTATATAAAAAATAAATAAATAAATAAATATATCAAATATTTTAAAGCTTCCTATTGACTCTATAACAACAAATTGATAATTGACTCTATTCCATTCATCTACCACTCGATCTGAGGACCAGTCCATTCCTAACACCTTTCTCAGCATAACAACCTTTAACCTGTTACTTCTAGTCCTATCCTAATTACTAGCACATCTTTATCGATTTAGACAAGTGAGTAGGACTGTGATGGCGATAAAGCGCAGGATACAGCTGAACTTTATTTCTCTAACGTTCCGACAGCGGTGCTTTCTGAGGAAGGACGGTTGTTAAAAACGTTAGAAGCATTAAATTCTGCTATATCCCGTGTTTCACCACCACCACCACAGTCCCAGCTCATTAGCACACCTTTTTATACCAGCCTGTTATGCCACTATTGCCCAGATCACTTGTTTACTCTACATCCACATCCTCCCGGTGCTACAAAACACACAGCTGCAGGCAAGGATATGTATCACCCTCATTTTTCGGACCCAAACCCACGCTCGCTCGGTAATCATCTGAGGGTCGTATCTTGGAGCGGAGTGACTCTGGAGCAGCTTACACGGAGGTTGTAAATTCCCCGCACAACTTTCCTTTTACGCCAAGCCTGATCACCTCCCGTCTTTACAGCCGCCAATAGAAGGTTCAAGAGGGGTGTGGGTAAAGAGGACAAGTAGGGATGAGAAGAAGGTGTTTTTCCTAAGGTTCTTTTACTGAGAGACGCTGTAGCACTCGGCGAAGTACTAGAGTCGATTATTTAGTTAATAGACGGAACTTTCGACTTCATTGAGCTTATTGGGATAAAGACTGGTGAAGAAAAAAGAATATGACGTTTATTTCCTATGATAATGAAGACAGACTGAAACTTACAAACTGAATTTTTATCTACTACTAACGTTAGTGATCGATGAAGACTGGTAAAGAGAAAGAAAAAACAGCCTTCTTCCAGTGGTCCTTTGGATAACGGAGAACACCTGATCCTTGAATGTAGAGATAATTTAGTTACCAGAAGGAAAATACGACATTGAGCCATAAATAAGGGAAAGGAAAGAGGAGAATAACATTCCTCCTGTAGTGTTTAGACCCCACGCTCCTCCTAAACGTTTGATCTCCACTATATTTAGCAGGCTCTAGTGGAAAGTACTTGGATTCAAGAGTGCTGGCATAAGTAGAGTAATAGTTTTATCTCGAAGTTGTACCAGTTGTAAGCTAAATAACAACAAGAACCGAAATAATAATCTTTGTAGCCATTATTAATAATCCTATTGAGAGAATAAAGTTTCAAAATACGATATCAGCATTTCATAATACAATCCGAGGATTTCAGGACATGAAGAGAGAGTTGCAGAATATGATCAGAGTTTCAGAATGCATGCAAAGGGTATCAGAATACAAACAGCGAAAAACACATTTTTTTTCATAAAGGTAAAGTTGAAAAGTGGCGCCAGTTGGTCCTTCGGTTACTGCCTAGAGGAGGCCGCTGACTGTTGACCTTTATGGAGCGCAGGCTGTCGATGGGCGTGTTGTGCTGCGATAGCAGGTATTGAGGGGCGAGCTGGCGGCGGGACGGCAGCTGTCTGTCAATCACCGCCCACACCTGCTTCAAAAATACTATTGTTGTTGTTGATACTGCTGATCCTCGC
>NC_087155.1:33265055-33275055 GCF_035594125.1 Scylla paramamosain | reverse complement strand
CTTGTACCCAGAAAGCACCCAAGGCGAACCCCCGGGCGATGTCCAACGGCAGGGGAGTCACGTAGCGTCCAGGTGATGGCGCGACCCGTTATGACTGCCGCCGGAGGAGGAGGAGGAGGAGGAGGAGAAGAACATAGGTGGTAGAGGTGGTAGGGATGGAGGAGGGGAGCAACTTAGAGCATTTGCAAACTAAGCAGAGAGAGAGAGAGAGAGAGAGAGAGAGAGAGAGAGAGAGAGAGAGAGAGAGAGAGAGAGATAATGTAGGGAAATTACGTCTAGTAGCGTGTCCTCTCATTATTTCTGTTCCTCTTCTCCTTACCTCATTTTCCTCCTCCTCCTCCTCCTCCTCCTCCTCCTCCTCCTCCTCCTCCTCCTCTTCCCCTGACCGTCCACTATTCCATCTCGCGCCACCCTCACTCTCGCCCTCACTCTCTCCCCTTTATGTCAACGCCAGACGAGGCAGCCACACGTCATCCAAAATGTCATGAAGGCGTGACTTTCATGTCATCTCCTTTGCTTCATTGTTTCTTATTGTCATTGTATTGCTGCTCACCCGTATTTTTCTTTACTTCATTCATATTCTTACACTTTCTTTTATCTCTGCCTTTTCTGTTAAAGTTTATCTTAGTGGTTATTTCTCTCATTTCTCTTTCATTCTCTTTCGTCCATTTTTCGTTCCTACATTCCAAGATTCAAGGGTAGAAGTACGTATATAACGGCCATTTTTCACTCCCTCCACGCTGGTTCTTTTTTTCTCTCACAAAAGGAAGGTCAGGTCCCAAGAGGCGCTGTCAAGGGATTGCTGTGCTGCCCCGGAGGCGAGCGTCGGAGCATGACAGTCACTTGTGCGCATGGCTTGGTGCTACCGACCATCAATCTTGAGAGTCAGTCTCATGAATAATCGACGCTGGTTTCTTCTGTGCCTCGTCCACAAGACAGATGTTTCTTCCTTCCCGCTGCGTGTAAGCAAAAGGATCAGGGAGGAAGATGAGTCAATCACAACTTTACGGTGCTGTCAAGAGAGGCAACGCAGGCATGCAACGCCCGGGACGCACCTGAAGTAAAAAGTAAATAAAAGGAACACCGCCAGTGATCGGGGAGCTGATCGGCGGATCCGATATACGCATACTCGTGTAGGCCATTGAAGCCGAATTCGATTGCCACCGCGTGTCAGATGGATGCCATTTGCCAGCCCTAGCAGAGAGTATTTTTAACATGGGTGTGTGCGTGGGTGGGGAACGTTTGTACACACATTTCTACACGTCTGTCTATTTTTTTGTTAACCCTTTCCTCAATACGACACGTTGGATCTTCCCGAGTTGATAACAAGCACCATTCACAATGCAACACCACGATATAGAAAAAAAAATAGAGGACGAAACGTTTTACAATGGCACCTTCAGGGGATGTCTCAGTCTCTCTCCGCGGAATCAAGACAGCATCAATGTTTCACGTCCCCTGACAGGCCGACAGAGGCCGCGAAAGAAAGCACGTGTTGGGGCGAGAAAGACACTCAGTGTACTCACCAATGGTGGTCAGGACGGTGGTGGCGTAGTAGAAGGCCCCGGCAAACTTCCACTGCTGGCCGGCCTTGTGAGGGACGCCTTGCAGCACCACCGTCTCCAGCAGCTTGAAGTCATCCGGCTTGATGCTGTAGTTCTTCCTGAGCTGATGCTCGATCTCTGCAGGAAAGAAAAGAAAGTATTATCAGAGAGGAACTTTACAAGCAATGCAAGTCTCGAATGCCAAGTTAACAAACGCCACATGAATTAAATGTAGGTAGCCAACATAATGCTGAAAAAATCTTTGATGAAGGAAGACGCTCAGTGATGGATAACATTTCATTAGAATTCAAAATAGTATTCTTAATTTCAGTCAGAAAAAAGTGAGAAAATTTCATCCGGAAGATGAAAGAGAAAACTGAGGAAACGTTGAGATGAGAGATACGGAATTAATTAACTGGAAATTTCGATTGAATCCGGAAAAAGTAGAAATGTTCTTTCAGTCAGTTCAAGATAAATTCTCTTATTGAAAATTAAGTTTTCTTTCGTAAATCAAAATAAACATTAATATTAATCCGATGCAAATAATGCATATTAATTCACGATATAGCCTCGCTAACCAGCGACGAGGGGATCCCTCCACCATGAGAGGGTCAGCGGAGGTTGGAGTGCGTACTGGGGGAAATGTTGTTGTTACAAGGGATAAAAAGTGTCATAATTGATTGATCTCGTCAGCGGAGCCTTTGTCTGGCCGCCGTCCTCTTAAACACCTGAAGCCCAAATTTTATTTTTGCTCCCTTTGTTCCGCGAAGCCCACACGGGTTTCCTGGGAGGTGAATGTGAGGCAGGCGGTGTTTTGAAGCGCCGCTCCATCACATGCCACGCCAAGAGGATTTCAAAGAGAATTTCCCGACAGAATGCAAACATAAGAGAACCTCTCCAGAGCTTAAGCTGCCACTTACACTGGAAGATCTTTGGAATACAGCATGCTGCATGTGTGTGTGTGTGTGTGTGTGCACGCGCGAATTTACAACCGTTTTTATTCTTATATTATTTGGTTAACTTTTTTACAATTGTTATCAAGCTCGCCATACATAGACAGCGCCTCCATGCTTCCTCCTCCTCCTCCTCCTCCTCCTCCTCCTCCTCCTCCTCCTCCTCCTCCTCCCTGCTTTTTTTTTATCACTCTTTTACATCATGTTTTTACATCATGTTATGTTGCCAGTATAGTTACGTTATGCTTCTTCGCTTTTGCCTTTCTTGGAACCAGCCGACCTTACATTGTAAAGCTACGTACTCCTTGAGAGCTGGCGATAGTCTGAGAAACACATTCTGATAAGGCAATGGAGGAATGTAGACCTTGAGACGCAGACCTAGAGACACAGACCTTGAGACGCAGACCTAGAGACACAGATTTTAAGAAGCAGATTTTGAGACGCAGAACTCGAGACGCACACCTCGAGACGCAGACCTCGAGACGCAGATTTTGAAACGCAGACCTTGAGACGCAGACCTTGGGACGCAGACCTTGGGACGCAGACCTTGAGACGCAGACCTTGAGAAGCAGAACTTGAGACGCAGATCTCGGGACGCAGACCTCGGGACGCAGACCTTGAGACGCAGACCTTGGGACGCAGACCCTGAGACGCAGACCTTGAGAAGCAGACCTTGAGACTCAGACCTTGAGACGCAGACCTTGGGACGCAGACCTTGAGACGCAGACCTTGAGACTCAGACCATGAGACGCAGACCTTGAGACGCAGACCTTGGGACGCAGACCTTGAGACGCAGACCTTGGGACGCAGACCTTGAGACTCAGACCTTGAGACGCAGACCTTGAGAAGCAGACCTTGGGACGCAGACCTTGAGAAGCAGACCTTGGGACGCAGACCTTGAGACGCAGACCTTGAGAAGCAGACCTTGGGACGCAGACCTTGAGAAGCAGACCTTGGGACGCAGACCTTGAGTCGCAGACCTTGAGACTCAGACCTTGAGACTCAGACCTTGAGACGCAGACCTTGAGACGCAGACCTTGAGAAGCAGACCTTGAGACGCAGACCTTGAGAAGCAGACCTTGGGACGCAGACCTTGGGACGCAGACCTTTGGACGCAGACCTTGAGACTCAGACCTTGAGACGTAGACTTAGATAGAACCGAAGACAAAAACTAGTGCTAAGATCACACTCCAGATGGCGCACCTGTGAGGACGTTGAGGGAGCGAGGACAAGCAAGATGTTTTTTTTGCCGCGTTGCCATGGCGTGCCCTGTGTGAGTGTGCTTAAGATACCATCGTCCTGCATGAATTAACCTAGGAAATCTCATCTTGCCCCTCTTAATAAAATCTGGTGTCTGGGCTTCGCGTTTAAGAGAAGAAAAGAGTGAACGTTTGCAGGTTTCCTTTTTTTCCACCCTGCTGTGGAGTGTATCTTTATTCTTAAACACCATTTTCTCGGCGAACTAATCTAGCAAGGCCCCTCTTGTACCTCCTTCCCTGATAAAATCTCGTATCTGGATCTCACATTTTGGAGAAAAGAGAAACAGCAGCTTTGTCCACGAGGAGAGATTCCCAGGAGGCCCCGAGGCAAGGGAAGGACGTGAGGGAAACAATTGTTTTATTTAGCATCGCGGCGTTTTGTGGATAAAACGATGGTCTTGAAGTGTTGTGCGCGGCAAGGATGTGAAGGCCAAGGAAGGAGGTAAGAAGGGAGACGCGGGGAATAGGAAGAAGTGAAGACTGAAGAAAAGTAGCGAGGAACAGTGACAGAGGCACATAAAATAGGGTATACCGCACAGAGCGTGAAGGCAAAGAAAAAAGGTGGTGAGAAGGGATAGATACGTGGTGAAAAGGAATACGAGTGGACATGAGAAAAAAGGCGAGGAACAGAGACAGAGACACATAGGATAGAGAGCATTGCACATGGAGTTACCAGAAGTAAAGATGGCTAATGAGGAAAAGCTCTCAGGAAAAACATTTCTTCTTATTATTTCTTGTCTTATTGTTTTCCGCAGAACATAAGTATCTCGGCAGTACCTTCCTCCACTTGTCTTTTACCCTCCCGTGCACCCCCTTCATTACATCTTTACTTTTTGCTCCGTCCTCCCTCCTTTTTCTCTTCGCGTTCAGTGGTTCTATAAGCTTCGTAGAGAGGAAAACTGTTCTCTCTCTCTCTCTCTCTCTCTCTCTCTCTCTCTCTCTCTCTCTCTCTCTCTCTCTCTCTCTCTCTCTCTCTCTCTCTCTCTCTCTCTCTCTCTCTCTCTCTCCTCACCCTTTCCTTTAGTCTCATTCCGTCAGTTCTGTAATTCTTAGTTCTGGTAATAGTGTTAAAAGTCCCCTAACATTGTGAGAGTGTGAGACGCGCCTCTGTAATTCAATACTCAACAGGACTCCCAGCTTACCCACAATGCCAGAAAGAGCCTCTCGCTTTTACTTCCAGTCTTCTTAGTTCTCCTCTTACAGTCTCTTACTAACCTCTTGCCATCTTGTTCTGAGTTTCCAACGCGTTTTTAGACTTTTCAGGTTTCCGACCATTTCACTCCTCTAGTTCTGTTCATTTTTTTTTTGCTTCCTGCCTTGTATTATTTAAGTTTTTTTTTCTCTCTTTTTTTCTTGGATTTCTCCTGGTTGCAATGCTAAGTTGGTTCTCTCTCTCTCTCTCTCTCTCTCTCTCTCTCTCTCTCTCTCTCTCTCTCTCTCTCTCTCTCTCTCTCTCTCTCTCTCTCTCTCTCTCTCTCTCTCTCTCTCTCTCTCTCTCTCTCTCTCTCTGCTTCCATTTCGCTCCATACTCCCATTTCGCCCCATATTCCCAAATGACACCTCTCTCAGATTGTCTCCATAAACCTCCTTTCCATCTCATCTGCCCTGTCTCTCTCCTTCCTCTTCCTTTTCCATTTCTTCCCTTTCATTCTGTATCCCTTTCATCTCCCTTCCCTCATTCCTTCCTGCACACTTTAGTCTTTCATCCCATCTCTCCCCTGTGAACCAGTACGTCTTTCTTCCCCTCGTCCGCCCTCTCGATCTCTCCTGGTCTCCTTTCGCCCTCCCTTGGCTTGACTCAACCCCACACGAGAGACGAACTCCCCACTGTAATTTCCAGGCCATACTCTCCCTACCTACCACACCCAGCCAGCCAGCCCTCCTCGACCCCGCCCAGCCTTGGGAATATATGCTAATTCAAACCAGATATTCCTTAAGAGAGGCATCTTCCTTCCAGTTAACCCTCGCGCGCCTTCCCTTACTCTACCCTTTCCTCTGCCCCTCCCTCATGCCTCGCCTCTCTGTAGTTGGGTCACGGATGTCCTCAGCCCTCCCTCACGTCCCACTCACACTTCCCACAGTTTCATTTTCTTCTCTTCTGTCCCTATATAGACGGGATGAAGGGGGAGAGAGAGAGAGAGAGAGAGAGAGAGAGAGAGAGAGAGAGAGAGAGAGAGAGAGAGAGAGAGAGAGAGAGAGAGAGAGAGAGAGAGACCCTTCTTTCGTCACTTTCACCAGTAAGTCCGACAGATGCTTATATTTCGCGTATTGTTTCCATCTTCTTTCTCCTCCACCGCTGCTGGGTCGCGGCGGAAGCTTTGTGTTTAGATTTCTTTTGTTCTCGGGAAGGAGAAGCGGCGGGGCAAGGGAAAAGCCCAGTGTTGTCAGACTATTCGCAAGAAAATACATGGAATCGAGTTATTGCGAGGACCGCGCCGAGGGACAACACGAGGATAAAAATAAACATAAGGCCGTGAGACCCTCCGAGGGTGAGTGGCCGGGACCAGACACTTGGCCTTCCCCCTGGGGCCGCCCTCGCCTCGCCGTGACGTCACTCTGCCCTGACCAGAATTTTGGTGGATCATTGATTTGAAGGCCACTCGAGACGAGGTCACAGGGAGCTCTTCTTTGATGGCCTTGGTATTGGTGTTCTTCTTTTATGTCAACGTTCTCGCGGCGCCTAGGGAGAGAAAGGGACAGTTGTGTTCTTTCTTCTCGTGTTGTGGTGATAGAATGACGATAGCATTTGCAGTGAAGAGCGTTGAGGGTGATGGAAAGAACACACGTGACTGGCAGAGGAATACGAATGAGTGGTGATAGAAGAAAGTTAAGCGTGGAATGCGGGAAGAAGGCGCCGCTCAGCCTGAGATGCATGACGGGAATGTGTTAGGCCTGCATGGTGGATGACGCACGACTTTCAAACTTGCACCAGTCGCTGAAACGCCTTCGTCCTTACTGGCAAGGGGCTGCCAATACTGACTGATGCAAAGTGTGATGGAGGTGATAATACGGAGGCTTCAAAATGTCTGTCATGAAAATTATGTATTAATTTTGAGATCATACTATATTTATATGTTTGTTTGTTTGTTTTTATCAAGGCTTGTTGGCGTCTCTTTCAAGTCTTACTAACACAAACCTAAGATGGCGCCATGAACATCTCATCACTGGCATATTATAATAACAATGACAAGTGTACGCCCTGCATTAGTATTATCTCTTTCACTGCAAGATAACTTTCCCATCATCACTAAACTTTATAGACACTTATCTTTTTACTAGTCTCTTAAACAGTTCCATAAGAGGACAAACTCAACGTTATATTATCTTTTTTTGCTGTGTCCCTGCAAACCGTTTTCACAGTGCTTTGAATATTAAAGGACTACCACGGCTGTAAAAGAGTTACGATGATGGGCGGAGGTGGAAGGCGTGTGCCAGGAGAAGCACCCACTCACTGTTCATCTCCATTACTATGACACTTTTTCTTTTATGTAAGAGAGGCGTGGACGAGGGGCAACGAAAACAAATGTTGGGGGGGGGGGAGAATTAAGGAGAAAGGGACATTAAAAGTACCAGTCCTGTCCGAAAGAAGGTTGAAAATTATGTTGGATGGTTTTGATAGGTAGAATAGTGTAGTTGTTTCGTACAAGGACTGCCATGTGTAGGCTTGATGGCTTCTTGTAGTTTTCCCTTTTCTAATTTTTTTTTCTTGTTGTCAAGTGTTTTTTAAAATCTTTACTGCAATGAGTTATCCATAAACGTGATTTTCCTCCTTATCCCTAGATGGCATTCCCTAGTAATCATGTTTCGTACAGACGTGTACGTGTAGGCGTGATGGCTTCCTGTAGCTTCTCTTTTCTTATGTTTTTTTTTTTTCTTAGTGTGAAGCGTCTTGAAATCTTCGTTGCAATGAGATATCCCTAAAAGTGATTTCCCCCGTCGTTCCCAGATAGCATCCCCCTAGTCGCTACACGTGTACCCGATTACTGACCAGTTCCGGGAAGCGACCGGACGGTGGGTGTTGCTCGGCGTCCGGTAACAGTCCTTCCCAGAACTGTAACCCAAAGTCAAGTCAGACCCAAGGATTCGCAGACAGCCACGCCGCCACGGGACACGGTGGTGGTGATGCAAGGTTCGGCCTATTTGGTTTTCGATTTGCGTGTCGATTAGAGGCACGCAGGCAAGCAGTGCTGGCTGGCGGGGCGAGCTGTTACCTTCCTGCATGTCCCTCGGAAATTTCAGGTTTTGGGGATATTTCTTTTAGTATTGTTTTATTTATGCTTTAGTCTCGAAGAAGATTTCCATTATCTCGAACCAAGCATAGATGTAGAGTATAAAAGTAGCCGATTTTTACCAATAAGATGAACAGCTAGATAGATGGATATATACAACTATACATACTTAGATTTAGAGACATAGATACGTCATTACAGTAAGAAAAATAGCCAGTAACGATGCAAAGGCCTTCAAATCATTCACTGGGGACAAAAAAAAAAAGAAGACCAATGCGTGAGCGACCAAGGCCACGCGAGAACTAAGCCTATGACCTGGAGAGCATCGCAGTACACTGAAATGACACGCCGTGCCATCGAAGCAGCGAGGGACGCCAGCTGCTCAGACCCAAACATAAAAGAGAGAAAAAAAAGATAACATATATATACGAGAATATACCGTCAAGCCCGCCCCAAATACAGACGTCAGCGACCGAACATAAAATAAAATGTATCCCCTTCCATCCATGCGCAAAACAAAAAAAAGTTTCCCGTCCATTCCTTCTACTCACTGACATTCTCTCTCTCTCTCTCTCTCTCTCTCTCTCTCTCTCTCTCTCTCTCTCTCTCTCTCTCTCTCTCTCACTCTCTCTCTCTCTGGACAGACACCAAGGAGGGCCAAAAGGACCACGGGGCGATAAGATGAAGGAGGAGGAGGAGGAGATAGGCGCTGTCGTTGTCGCTCCTCCACAGGATGAGGTGGAGTGTCACTTGAGGCGCTGAAAAGACAATCGAAGGGCGAAGAGAGAGAGAGAGAGAGAGAGAGAGAGAGAGAGAGAGAGAGAGAGAGAGAGAGAGAGAGAGAGAGAGAGAGATAAAACCCCACACACACATGCACACACACACAGGCAGTGACAGACAATCAGACATGTAGAGAGACAGACGTACACACAGACATACAGACAGACAGATAGGCAGACACAGAGATGGGCTAAGAAAGACAACGCCACACACACACACACACACACACACACACACACACACACACACACACAGACGTAATGACAAGCAGACGGACAGACAGAAATAAAGGAGGGAAGCGGAGATCGGGAAGGAGCGGAGGAAGGGGAAGGAGTGAGGGACCGAATTACTGGGTCAGAGGTGTCAAATTAGATTAAGGGCGAGGGGAGAGGTGTCAGGCGTCAGGGATCAGCTGTCACAGAATCACCTGGGCATCCACAGCTCGCTATTCATGAAAACCTCCACGAAAGAAGAGGCACAGATTTCATGTGGCCTCATTTCGAGTCTATTGTTGTGTTTGGCCTTTGTCTGGGGCACAATGAGGCGGGCTAATTGCTACTTCGCATTGTTGGAGGCGTGCAAACGAACGCGATACGCCATTTATAAGCCAGTCTACATCTTCCTTCAACTGGCTGGAAACATAAACACGAACAAACACACAAATACCCAAAGAAAAAATAGTTGTTTAAATACTCCCCTTCACGCTCATGGGAGAGGAAAAACTTGAGATATATTTAAAAGCAGGAACAATGACTGACTTAATCTAGGCGATGCAGGGTAAGAGAGCTTGGCAAATGGCGGTACTGGGGAGAGGCGGGAGGGCAAGCAAGGGTCTGAATGGCAACCAGGCGGCGAGGGAGGAGGAATACGAGTAGCAACGAGGAAGCGAATCCGTGAGGCGATGATGGAAAATGAAAACTGAGCGAGGAGAAATGTGCATGTAAATAGCGGAGGAGAAAGTGCAAAAGGAAAAGACGAGAACGAGGGGATGAAAATGCAGCGCTGAGGGGAAGGTGAGTGGAGGGGAAGGGAGGACGAAGGGACTGAAGAAAGGGAAGAGTACAGATGTAAACAGTAAACAATACATGTAAATATTGAAATGCAAACACAGGGGAAGAAACGACGAAGAGAGGTGGAAAGAGACAGAAAAGAGCAGGTACAAAAAAAAAAAAAAGGATGAGCGTAAAAATGATAACAATGAAAAAAAAAAAAAAGTAAAAACGAGCGATATCTAC
>NC_087155.1:33250055-33260055 GCF_035594125.1 Scylla paramamosain | reverse complement strand
GCATGCACGTCACGGCAGCAGACGAGATGCAAACTGCGCTGCCAGTCTTCCTCACACGTCCTCACTGCGCTACTCGAGTATACTGTAAGAAAACTTCCAAAACACGTCATGAATGAGAAATATGTTTAAAGCTATTTTACTTTCTACTAAGGAAAAACATAGGCACAAACATACTTGTATATCTCCTGCCACCGTTCGCTGCCATGCTGTGGTCAAAGACGCTTCCATCTTAAAAAAACAACCAAAGTTTTTTTTCTATTTTCCCTCTTTTTTCCGTAAGCTTTAATTCTTTGATTCCCTTAGATGTCTTAACTTTTCGTCTTACATAACCTTCATTACCTTCGTTCCTTTCTATATCTCTTCCGCCCAATCAGAATAGCTCGCATCTTAGAAAAAACAATCTTTTTTTCCTTTTTCTCGTGGTCTTTGGTTCTTTGATTGCCTTCACTTGCCTTAACTTTTCGTCTACATAACTTTCACAACTTCCGTTCTTTTTTTACATCTCCTTCACCCAGAAATAATAACGAACGTCTTAAAAGTACAACCCATATAATTTTATTTTATGTCCTCAGTTTTTTTTTTTTTATTTTTATTTGTGTTTGTACTTAATTTTCTTCAGATGCCCTAACTTTTCGTAAAGCATAAACTTTACTGGCGTCTTTCCTTTCTAGTTCTCTTTACCATATAGAATAACTTACGTCTTAGAAACACAACTCATTTTTTTCTCTCGATTTTTCTCTTTTAGTGTGTTTGTACTTGATTCCCTTCTGATACCCTAACTTTTCCTCCTGTACCACCTCCGCAAGCACCTTCCTTTCTCTCCATTTATCCCTAAACAGAATAACATAATTCTTAAAAAAAAAATTAGCAGCCAACATATTTTTTTTACAATCTTAATTTTTTTTCTACTGTGTCTATGTACTTGATTCCCTTTAGACACCGTAACATTTCATCCTTCACCACCACCACCACCACCACCACTACCACCACCACCAGCACCTTCTTTTCTCTCTATACATCCAGTCCACCAAAACCCCAAAACACCTCGACTCCTTCCGGCCCGTCAGCTTGATCAGCATTCCCCATCTTCCCCTTGTAGCAAGAGGTCACTACACCCTGGCGACTCCCCACAGACCCACACCCATCATGACCCCACCGTCCTTTCCCTGTAGGCCGAACAAAATAAACACAGCAATATAGTCACCCGAGTAGCGGCGAAGCGTGGAAAAATAATAAAGTAAGTTTGGAGTAGAAGGTAACAAGCGTGTCTGACTTTTCTTGTGGCTAGTCGAGAGTCTCAAAGTTCCCCCCCCCCTCTCTAGTACTCTCTCTCTCTCTCTCTCTCTCTCTCTCTCTCTCTCTCTCTCTCTCTCTCTCTCTCTCTCTCTCTCTCTCTCTGGAAAAAGAAAAAAATAGAAACAGAAAACAAAGAAGAAAAAAAAAGAAAAAGAAGAAATAAGAAAGAAGGAAGTAGAACAAGAGTTAGAACAAGAAAACAACAGCAACAACAACAACAATACCAACGAGAGAGAGAGAGAGAGAGAGAGAGAGAGAGAGAGAGAGAGAGAGAGAGAGAGAGAGAGAGAGAGAGAGAGAGAGAGAGAGAGAGAGAGAGAGAGAGAGAGAGCGTCTTGGCACAACAATGATCAGGGCAGCGGGACGGGGCGGAGGTTGTCATGAACTCACATTTAGCGGCAGACTTCGAGTAGAGTTTAGCTCAAGGTTCACTTACTCGCCCCGCCTGAAGGGACGCGTCTCTTTAAGCATTTCTGGCCAACTCTTACGATCACTCTGTCTCACCACGAGCAGGTTGTTGTCCTCGCCACCTGCTCCACCACCACCACCACCACCACCTTCACCACCATCATTATCGCTACTTTTAATGATATTGTTAGTTTTATTTATTTTTATTTATCTTTTTTATTTTTTTATTTTTTTTTACTATAAGTGGTAATAGTAATGGTGGTACTTATGGTATAGTGTGTGTGTGTGTGTGTGTGTGTGTGTGTGTGTGTGTGTGTGTGTGTGTTGCTACTTTTGTTTCAGTTACAATAACAAACTCAACATCAACTACTGTTACTATGTACTACTACTACTACTACTACTACTACTACTACTACTACTACTACTACTACTACTACTACTACTACTACAACTACTATTATAACTATCACGAGTACGACTACTTCTAATACTAATACTTACACAATACCACCACCACCATTACCACCACCACCACCGCCACCACCACCGCCACCACTACTGCCTGCCATCAGCAAGGAGAGTTTGTCCCTCATACAGTAATCATGCGTTAATTGATTGCATCACATTCAGTTCGACTCAATTCCATTCAGTCGCTTATTTAATTTGAGGTTCAGCAGGAAATCCCGAACTTTTCCGACGTTTCTGATTTCACGATGATCCTTCGCTTGATTACTGGAGAGGAGGCAAAGCAGGCTAGAAGGGAGAAAGGAAGGAAAGAGGAAGAAAGGAAACAGACAAGAGGAAAGAAAAAATTAACGTGGCATGGGAAGAAGGGAGAAGGGAAGGAGAAAGAGTTAGAGGTGGAGAAAAGTGAAAAAGAGAAGGGAAAGAGAAGAGGAAGAAAGGAAGGGAAGAGAGAGAAAGAAAAATACAAGTGAAAGCAGACTGAAAAAGTCATGGGAAGAAAAGATGAGAGAGAGAGAGAGAGAGAGAGAGAGAGAGAGAGAGAGAGAGAGAGAGAGAGAGAGAGAGAGAGAGAGAGAGAGAGAGAGAGAAGTAAAAGGAAGAAAAGGAAAAGACAGGAAAGAAAAAACAAGGAATGGGGAGAAAAAAGAGGGAGGCGTCAGTCTCGTCCCACACATTCGGTTGATTATAAACTATTAATCTCTAGTTTTCATTAAGTCTCAGTTCCCCCTTAACTTTAGTAATTATTTCCCTAGAGTGGCACGGTTATTATTTCTTTACAGGGTCCCAGTC
This sequence comes from Scylla paramamosain, assembly GCF_035594125.1. Lineage (NCBI taxonomy): Eukaryota > Metazoa > Arthropoda > Malacostraca > Decapoda > Portunidae > Scylla > Scylla paramamosain. The sequence goes on along the minus strand of NC_087155.1, from coordinate 33,257,094 downwards.
ACAATCCACACACTCTACTAAATCTCATATCCTAGAATGACACGGTTACGGTGTTCGACATTGGGTTAGGGCGACTAATTCAATGTCGAATTTTGCTCCACCGTTAACCATTCATTGTTATTTGGCGCATCTCTTACGAATCACTAACCACTCTGGGATATTTCTCGTTCTGCAGCCACCCTCAAACATTATACTGGCTATAAATTGTAACATCTATTCCTTTTCATTCCTCTCTTTCTTGAAGGTGCTTAAAAAAATTTCATACATTGCTTTTAGCGCTGCGGATTGTTGCACATCACAGTGAAAGGCTATTAACAGGGACGTAAAATCACACCAACACATTATACCACCTATACCGAATGGCGTAGTAAGCGGAGTGGACTAATGCAATGTCGACCACTGTAGTTTTCTGTTATTATGCTTCCCCCTGCCTCCAGTATTCACGCGCCGACCCTCCCACCAGACTCCGCTCCCCCAACAACCATCTCACCACTCTCCGCCATGCCTGGATATATCCCTGGCGAATATCCTCGAAAAACCAAACTCCAGGTAAACAACTCCATAATTCCCCTGCCTTGTCTTCGCCTTAGAGAGGAAAAAAAAATTTCACTAATAAGAGACAAAACACAATGGGAGCGATCATGAATTCTTGCAAGGGAGAGAAGGAGAGGACAAGAAAAAAACGGGGAGAAGGGACGAGGCAGAGCTACGATGCGCCTTACGTTTTGTTCTGCTGCGGAGGCATAACCTGAAGAGCACCTCAATCTGCGGCGGCACAAAGGGAACAAAGGTAGCGCCCCCGTCCCCTGCCCAGCCACCAACGGGACTATGAGCATTTTGGGCACTGGTATAGGGGGCGCTGAAGGCATTACCGTGATGGCTGACAGTGGTGGCGGGGCAGAGGAGCGTGTAGGAAGGTGGAGGAGGTGTAGAGGGATGGAGAAGTGGAGAAAAGATGAAGTGATAGGGAGGTGAAGGAAAGGGTATTGCAGAGTGGTGGAGAGGTGGAGGAAAGTGGAGGTGTAGAATGGAGAGGTGGAGGAAAGGTGATGTAGAGTGGAGAGGTGTAGGAAAGGTGAAAGTGTAGAGGCGTCGAGAGGTGTAAAGTGGAGAAGGGGAGGAAAGATGAAGCTGTGGAGTGGTAGAGAGGTGGAGGAAAAGTGGAGGTGTAGATTGGAGAGATGGAGGAAAGGCAGAGAAAGTGTGGAAGAAGAGCTAGACAGGAATGACTGAAAAGTATATTGATGAAAAATATATGCTCTCTCTACTACTACTACTACTACTACTACTACTACTACTACTACTACTACTACTACTACTACTACTACTATTAATAATAATAATAACAACACCAGTCTCCATCCCTGGTTAATAAAAGTGGAATAGACAAATTTAGCAAGGGATGAAAAGGAAGAAGAGTAAACGAAAGAAAGATTGAAAGGAAATGGATCAGAAAGAGAGAGAGAGAGAGAGAGAGAGAGAGAGAGAGAGAGAGAGAGAGAGAGAGAGAGAGAGAGAGAAAAATGGATCAGAAAGAGAGAGAGAGAGAGAGAGAGAGAGAGAGAGAGAGAGAGAGAGAGAGAGAGAGAGAGAGAGAGAGAGAGGTGAAGGTAAAAAGACACGATGGCTGGGGGGAAGAAAGAAAATGGGAAGGAAAATTTGATGGAGTGAGAGAGAGAGAGAGAGAGAGAGAGAGAGAGAGAGAGAGAGAGAGAGAGAGAGAGAGAGAGAGAGAGAGAGAGAGAGAGAGAATGTCGAGGTTTCCATGAAGTGAGGCTTAGGTTACATCGAACGCTTTCTTTTTTCCCTTTTCCTTTCCATTCTCTTCTCCCTCCCTCCCTTCCCTTCCTTCTTCTTCTGTTTCCATCTCCGGTTACCTCGCCTTTCTTTTTTTATCCCTTTTTGTGCTTATTTCTTGTCTTTTTAATAACAATTTGCAATTTGCTGTTTGTTTGATGTTTTTCGTTTCGCTAATTAACAGAGAGAGAGAGAGAGAGAGAGAGAGAGAGAGAGAGAGAGAGAGAGAGAGAGAGAGAGAGAGAGGGGGGGGGGGGGTAAGAGTCAAGGCCTGCACCAAGCTTTCTATTTTAGGTGCATCATATTTATCATCTGTTTCTCGTTTGTCTCTCTGCTAACGACACGCACGAAATTATGAATTATTTAACACGTACACCCTTTGTCTCTGTGTGTGTGTGTGTGTGTGTGTGTGTGTGTGTGTGTGACTATGTATGTATGTGTTCAGTAGATTAAAATTTTATCCCTGAATCTAATATTCCCGTATTCATGCATAAATTGGATGCAGTAGGTGGAATTTTTCGCCCTGATATCTTTATTACCCTAAAATATCGCAACGTTAATCTTACGCGCTTCCATTTCCCTGATTTTGGACTAAATTCAAACCTAGTAATTGCGTTACCGGGCGTGTGTCTGTCTGGAGGGAGAGAGAGAGAGAGAGAGGGAGGGGTAGCGGTGATGAAGGGGAGGGAGAAGCTATCAGAGTTTTTTCCTTCCAAGATGCAAAAGGAACGTTTAATATGTGTTGTCTGCAGGGAGAGAAAATATGTGAGATGCTTTAGTTTGGGATAAAGAGAAAGAAAGAGGATGGTAAGAAGCAGTATTCTCAAACATTTCAACGTCTTATCTCAATTGCTTTCAATAGTCTGTAGTGTCAGCAATTGGGATTTTCAGAGACGTCTTTGTGTCTAGATGGATGATGATTATACATTATGAATAGATACAAAACATCCATAATAAACCGACTAATTTGTTCTGTGGTCTTCGGATATTGTCCTGATATGGGCTGGAGAAAGAGAGGAAGCACAGCTGATAAATTTTCTTCAATGTGCAAGTTACGTTTGCTCAGTACAATGACAAAAGTTTGCTTGTGGAGAGTCAATTTGGAGGAAGAACAGAGAGCGGCAGGGACTTGTTTACGAGAGCTGGGAGGTGAGGGGAGGAGGGAAAAGGGAGCAAGGGACGGAGGAAGTGCAGCCGGTCTGTCAGGAAGAGGAGGGAAAGGTATTCGAGTGATGATGAGGAAAAGATGAGGCGATAATGATAATGAATGAAGGCAAGAGTGATTATGAGAAAGCGATGAGAGGGTGGTGATGGTGGTGATTGATAACTGAGTGTGCGAGTTGAAACGAGAAATGCGAATGAAATGTGGCCTGTAATTATTAAGCTCTTCATTATATCTACGGTAACAAAGTACGAGGTAAATTGTATGTATGTATATCGTATTTCATTTATTCTTTTACGAGTGAGGAGGAGAAAAATGACAGTGAAATGTATGGTGGGCGTAATTTTTCGTAGTAACTAATTGCAGTGCGGACAAACTATGGGTGTTCTTCCGATATTCTTTATATGCAGGTGATAATGACGATGCTGGGGTAATGAACGAGGAAGGGAAGGAAGTGACTGGCGCTATATAGTGAAGCAAAAGCTAATACCTTGACACACCGATGAATGAAACTGACGAGCTGTGATTGAAAGTTATAAGAAACTAGGCAGCCTGAAGGAAAATCACATGTATAACTAAACTCTCCTTCGGTATAGTAGTAGTAGTAGTAGTAGTAGTAGTAATAGTAGTGATGGTAGTGGTGGTGGTGGTAGTAGTAGTAGTAGTAGTAGTAGTAGTGAAGGTAATAGTAGTAGTGGTAGTAGTAGTAGTAATAGTAATCATAATAATAATATCATAATAATAAAGAAACAGCTCAGGGAATAGCTTATAAAATGAACTTTCTGTTAATTAGTTCTGTAAATATATCTTTAAAACCAAAAACTCTCTCTCTCTCTCTCTCTCTCTCTCTCTCTCTCTCTCTCTCTCTCTCTCTCTCTCTCTCTCTCTCTCTCTCTCTCTCTCTCTCTCTCTCTCTCTCTCTCTCTCTCTGCATTGCCTCGGGGTCTGGCGCGGACAGAGTTGTATGAGACCTTAAGAATTCACTCCGGCATCGGCAAACAAGGTTATTAATTCCTCTCGCTAAGTTTTGGGCGGCGAGGATTAGTAATTAACATATCCTTCCTCCCCACGCACCACTCAAAGGCGTGCGGGAGACTAATGTGCCAGGGAATAATATGCCTCGTTGTCTTGTCTATTGGTCAGTGTGCTTCTACTGACGAAGGATTGAGAGAAAAGGGAAAGGTATAGCAGGTGTACAGGTTTAAAAAGTCACGCTCTCTCGTGTTTTCTCTGCAAGGATGAAAGATTACACTGCTAGAAGAAATTAAATGCGTAAACATCACCCAAACTTTATCTAAAAAAAAAAAGAGGGAAAAGGGGAGAAGAAGGAGGAGGAGGTGGAGAAGGAGGAGGAGGAGGAGGAGGAGGAGGAGGAGGAGGAGGAGGGGGAGGAGGAGGAGGAGACAAAAAAAAAGAACAAGAACAAGAAGAACGAGAAGAACAAGAAAATAAGAAGGGAAAAAAAGAAAAGAGAGAAAGAAAAATAAAGAAAAAGAAAAAAAAATTGAATGAGCAAAGAAGAGAAGAAAAGAGAAAAGAAAAAAAAACGAGAGAGAGAACTTCAGAACATAAGACCATAAGAACACCACCAAACACAAAGAAAGCATGAGAGTATGAGCTTATAACAAGATTACTCCCCCGCGCAACACACACATACTGCATCACTCATCTCTACATACCATCTCCTTGCTATTAACGCCACTAGAGCAGGATGGGAGGATGGAAATCAGCAGAATAACAACAACAATAGTACAATGCTCAACATGAGAATAACGACACAGAGGGACGCGGTAATACAACGACTACATCCATTGAGAAGACGTGAAGGAAAAAAACTCATTGATCTAGAATGGGATTTTCTTCTCTGCCAACACTTCAAACGATTCAAGTGGCGGTGAGGGCTAACTGTCTTGCGGGGGGCTTCCTCTTCCCCTTCCCTCTTCTACCAATATATAAAGTGGAGGAGGACAAGGAAGAGGAGAAAGAAGAGGTGGAGGTGGTGGTTTTGAAGAAGGAGCAGGGGGAGAGGGAGGAGGAAGAGGAGGAGGAACAGGTGGTGATGGTAAGGAAGGAGAGGGACTAGAAAGAAGAGAAAGAGGAGAAGAATAGATAGAAGAAAGTGGAGAAGTAATAGAAAAGAAGGGAGAACAACTATGGTGCAATGGGAGAGAGAGAGAGAGAGAGAGAGAGAGAGAGAGAGAGAGAGAGAGAGAGAGAGAGAGAGAGAGAGAGAGAGAGAGACGACCAGTAAACAAAAAACTTACATATAAACTACATTAAAAAAAAAAAGATGATGAAAAAATCGAATGACAAGAAAGAAGAGATACTGGAACAACACAAGAACGAAGAATAGAAGTAGTAGAAGGAAGAGGAGAAGTAGGAGGAGAGAGAGAGAGAGAGAGAGAGAGAGAGAGAGAGAGAGAGAGAGAGAGAGAGAGAGAGAGAGAGAGAGCGTGGTATCAGCAGGAGCAAGAAACACCCCCACCCTGCCCTGCTCGTCCTTCTTGAGTCTCTCTTTCTTTGTGTCTGGAAATTGAGTCCTTTTGAGCAGAAATGTGACCCAGTTCGACTTCGCTTCCTCGGCTCCACTTAAACCCGCCTCCTCTTTCTCCTCGCTGCTTCCGGTATTGACTTGCGGCTCTTTCATCATCACTTCGCTGAATATTTCATTATGTCCATCAGTGCATCTTTCAATACATATATACACTTGTCTACTTGTTCATCAACGTGTAAGTTGGGATGGGGTTAGGTGTGTGGGTGTACATGTGTGTGTGTTTGTGAGTGGTTGGGCGTGTCAGGCTTGTCTATCAGTGTGAGTGGGGATGTGAGTGGGTGGATGTGTGTCTTTCTCTTTTCCTAATGCCTGTCTACCTATCCATCAGTGTGGGTGTGAGTGGGTGTGTGAAAGGGTGGGTGAATGTGTGTCTCATCTCCCCTAACGCGCCACAGCTTCACACAAACATTCATCCTCTCCCGTGTGTTCCCTGCTCCGTGTTTGTGCCAGGGTTGACGTACTTAGAGATCAGAGGAGCTTAGAAGACTCCCTGGACAAGGTATACGTAAAGCACCCTCTTATAATGTACCTCCTCCCCCCTTTCCTCCCATTCACTCACTCACTCCTCTTCCTCCTCCTTCTTTATCTCCCACGTCAAGGGTGCTCAATCTGGGGTACAAGTGAGAGCAGTGGTGCAGAAGAAAATTTCCTTATTGTACATAAATAGCTAAAGAAATTATATCCTTGGAAATACAACATCAGATCTAATGCGATTTTGTCGGTCTGGTTTGTCTGCTTTTTTTTTTTTTTTTTTTTTTTTGTATTTTCAAGGAAGGTGTCGTGATTGTGTTTTTTTTTTTTTTTTATATATATAAAGCGTGCAATACATGGCCACGCACACGTCCTTCAGCATTACTTCAGGTGTAACAGGAGCGTGGTTCTTGGCGGCAGCGATCCAAGTTTTTCACTCCACCGCCTCAGTAAGCGGAGACGGCGCCGATAGAGTGCCGGCTGAACGGCACTTGATGATGGGGCAAAAAACTTCAAGAGCTCTCGCGGAAGTACTGCACCTCTTTTTTTCTTCCTCCTCATCCTCCTCCTCCTTCTCTTTTTCCTTCACTTCATTCCATCCTCCTCTTCGCTAATGTACTTTCCAGTTACGTCCATCGCTCCCTCGCCTCATCCTTCCCCGGCCTTTACACTCCCCCTCATCATCACATCTCACTTCTTCCCTTCTACTCCACTCTTCCCGCCTTTCTCTTTCATATCCAGCCGTCCTTCATCACCATTTCCCCCTCCACACTCCCCCTGCCTGCACTTGCTCCTCGTCCTGATGTCAAAGGTGCGACAGAAAGAATGTGGCCACTCCAGGCGCTGCTCCTTGTGACACTGGCATCGTGGAGTGTCTTCTGCGACCGCTCAGGTACCTCCCACGGCCACTTTAACACGCTACTTGGCTCTCTGATTGCTTCCCTGCGTCGCCCCAGCCCCTCCCTCCCTTCCTCTCACCCTCCTTCACTGCCCCTCTCTCTCTCTCTCTCTCTCTCTGTCTGTCTTTCTTTTTCGGTCTCCTTCGTCCCTCTTCA